>NW_011494739.1:5937184-5940136 GCF_000754665.1 Bison bison bison
TTGTGTATGTCTAAGAGGGTTTGAGCAAACCCATGGGGGTGGGAGGGCTAAATCCCCCTGCCTCCCCACCCCCCGTTCCCCACCAGTTGTCATGGCTCAACCCGGAAACAAACAGTAGAATCAAGATGGAAACATCTGGGCTTGCTGCTTGTACTTACCGTGGACAGAGTTTAGGCTGCACCTGCCTGTGGGGGCACTGCCGCTTAGCCCTTTCAGCAGAAAAAGAGGGAGAGCTGTGGGGCTCTGGCACTGCTCCTGGGTTCTCCCTTATAAACAGTGGGTGGGGGTCAAGATGGTGGGTCTGCACTGCATTGTAACCCGGCTTGGCACCTGGGCTGTCGCCTGGCCTCGGTCCTCACCTTGGTTAAGCTTGACTCTTCTCAATGCTGCGAGAGTCCCAGTGCCCAGAGGCCACTCACCCCTGGATTCAGCAGAGCTGATCTGGGGACTGCGGCCTGGGCATCTGGGTTTTCACGGCTCTACCTTCATCTCATTAAGCCTCATTGCCTCCACCTGAAAATGGAGCTACCGCAGGCACTTACTTGACCTGGTGGTTGTGAGAGTCAGTGAGGAAGTGCAGAGGATCTTTTCTTGCTGGTTTCTGCACCCTGATGGGATGGTTGTTCTCTTCACTCGGTGCCTGGGCTGCTACTGTTGGTGGGACACTCGCTCTGGGCCAGGAGCTTTCACAAGCGCTGGGTATTACGGTAAACAGAAGAGGAAACAGAAAGTCCCTAGTCGTCTGGCCAACTCTGCTTCTGAAATTTGATCCCTGTTCGCCACCCTTTGCTTAATATTCAGAAATTTTTCTTGGCTACTTTAAAAAAAGTTTTAATTGGAGTATAGTTGCTTTACAATGTTGTTACATTCTGCTGTATGGCAAAGAGAAAGAGCTAAATGTATACATTTTGGGGGGCATTTCATTCCTGTTCAGGTCACCACTGAGCACTGAGTAGAGTTCTCTGTGCTACACAGTAGGTTCTCATTAATTATCTATTTTATACATGGTAGTGTGTGGATGTCAACCCCAGTCTCCCAATTCATCCCACCTCACACTTCTCCCCTTGGTGTCCATACATTTGTTCTCTCTGTCTCTGTCTCTATCTCTGCTTTGCAAATAGGTTCATCTGTACCATTTTTCTAGATTCCACATACACGTATAATATATGATATTTGTTTTTCTCTTTCTGACCACTCCTAGTAGAATTCTGTTTCATTAGCCCACATTAGCCTGGATTTAAATATGTCCCAAATCAAACCTTGTTCCCATCTTTCTCTTACTCCTGCTCTTACCGCTAACTGGACTCATTAGAAAACAGAGCTGTCTTTTCCTCATTTCTGCGTGTTAGCATAGAGCCCAGGCAGGTTCATTCATGACTGAGGGTGTGGTGGGTGGGGTGGGCAGTGGGCAGCAGGCCTGGACTGGTAGCAATTCAGTGTTTGGTGGAAGCAACTATATACAGATTCCGGAGGTCAAGGCCAAGGGAGATAATGGAATACACAAGTGTTCTGTGGTTTTGAGCAATCTGCACTCTGGACCCTCAACTGGAGAAGACCTTTGTGTCCAAGAGGTGCCCAATTTTTTGCTGAATTGGCTATAAGTAACCTATTCCTTTCGGCCCCTACCTTCTCCCACCTACACTGACTTTTAACCATTGATGATATGCAAATAAGGTACCCACTACCCCTCCCTTGACCTCCAGATTTAAAACTGGTACCCATTCTGCTGAAGAGCTGAGATGTCTACAACAGTGTTCTCCCCAAATCTCCACCCTCACGTTGTCATCCTGACATGAAGCAAAGAACAAGTTGCGACTCTGCTGCGGGTCTTTGTTCCAAATCCCACGACAAGCCGCAGAAGCAGGGTCCTATCCCCCTCTTTGCCATTTCCCACCCTGAGAGCTTGCACACCCTCGGCTTTGGGCTGGGGCAGCTTCTAGGACCTGAGAGGAGGGAGGGTTTGAGAATGAAGTTAGTCAGCAATGTCTGTTATGGTTGGTGGGTTGCTGTTGCTATTTAATCTGGGAAATTCTGAGTCGAGTTATTGTTAAAAAGTATGTTAGCATGTATGATCTGCCCAGTTAATTCACTCAAACCCCTCATTCAAGAACAAGAGTCAGTGGATTGCAGGACATGAGGAATTGTGTGGTCAGAGGTGATGCTGAGCCCTCAGCAGAGACTGAGTGGCCAGGCTCTGTCCTAAGAATCCTGGGAACCCTGTTTTCTGCTGCCCCGTGCTGAATCTACACTCGTAAAGGATCAGCCAAGCTTCTGTATGCAGAGACTGTGTTTGGACCGCATGCTCGTCTCCAAGGGCTGCCAAAACAAAGGACAGACTGGTGGCTTAAAGCAGCTTAAGTGTACAGCATGGCAGCTCTAGTTCATAAGACCATACGCATGTATAAAATTCACTAACAGAGTAGATGATAAAAGTTCTCATCACAAGAAAAAAAACCTGTTACTATAAATGGTGACAGATATTAAGTAGACGTATTGTGATGTGGCTCAGATGGTAAAGAATCTGCCTGCAAAAGAGCAGACCTGGGTTTGATCCCTGGGTGAGGAAGATCCCCAGGAGAAGGGAATGGCCACCCACTCCAGTATTCTTGCCTGGAGAATCCCACAGACAGTCTGGTGGGATACAGTCCATGGGGTCTCAAAGAGTCAGACATGACTGAGTGACTAACACTTTCACTACTTTTCAATGTGATGATCATTTTGAAATACATACAAATATGGATTGAATCATTGTACTAAAGAAATATAACTACTACTACTACTACTAAGTCACTTCAGTCGTGTCCGACTTTGTGCGACCCCATAGACGGCAGCCCACCAGGCTCCCCCGTCCCTGGGATTCTCCAGGCAAGAACACTGGAGTGGGTTGCCATTTCCTTCTCCAATGCAGGAAAGTGAAAAGTCAAAGTGAAGTCACTCAGTCGTGTCCGACCC
>NW_011494739.1:5940236-5962268 GCF_000754665.1 Bison bison bison
ACTACTACTACTACTACTAAGTCACTTCAGTCGTGTCCGACTTTGTGCGACCCCATAGACGGCAGCCCACCAGGCTCCCCCGTCCCTGGGATTCTCCAGGCAAGAAGCACTGGAGTGGGTTGCCATTTCCTTCTCCAATGCAGGAAAGTGAAAAGTCAAAGTGAAGTCACTCAGTCGTGTCCGACCCTCAGCGACTCCACGGATTGCAGCCTTCCAGGCTCCTCCGTCCATGGGATTTGCCAGGCAAGAGTACTGGAGTGGGGTGCCATTGCCTTCTCCGAAGAAATATAACGGTGTATGTCAATTATACCTCAGTAAAAAAGTTGTTCTTGAATTCAAATTTGCTATCAAAAGTGAAATATTGGCAGGAAACAATTATTTACATATTGCCTTCTTAGTATTTAGAATCTTGTATAAACACAAAGCCTTTATTTACTCAGATAGCTTCTTCCCTGAGGTAACTAGGGCTACTCAGCCAGGCCAGCACAATGCCGGTGACATTCCCTCAAGTCCAGCAGCACCTTTCAAGTGATAGGTAGGTTGGATCTTGCAATGACTGCCCACCTGCCACACTCCCATGAAATAGTCAGGTGGACACTGCAGCCAGAGACACGCTTTGAGAACATTTTTCTCCCCCACTGAATTATAGGAAGCATTATGGAAATCATTTGAATGGCATCCTCTGAAAGGTTGCTGTTGAATCACACGAAGACACAGGGATTCTTGGCCCCCAGAGAAGAATTCAATCCAGGGCCAGAGATGAGGCTTGATCGCTCAGAGCTTTTGTGTAATAAAGTTTTATTAAAGTATAAAGGAGATAGAGAAAGCTTCTGACATAGGCATCAGAAGGGGGCAGAAAGAGTACCCCCTTGCTAGTGTTAGCAATGAAGTTATATACTCTCCAATGAATCCAAAGAATGTCTAGAGGTTATAAAGACCTCACCAGACCTACTCCCATAATCTACATTTTAAGATAACCGAATTAGCCAGAAGTTTTAATCCAGAGACTATCTTCAGGCAGGACACATTATTGTTATATAGTCCTTGTAAAGACCAGGTCTACTCCCATAATTTACATTTTAAGATAACAGGATTAGCCAGAAGGTTTAATCCAGAGACTGTCCTCAGGCAGGATATATTATTGTTATATAATCCTAAGGAATGTAGAGAAGGAAAAGTTTGTCCTTTCTTCCTCCTTGAGAATTCCAGACCCCTCTCTCCTTGGGGATCCCTAGACTTCTTATCAACCTGCCTAGGAAATGACTCTCATCCTCTTTGGACAAACAGCCTAAAATTGTCAAGGATGGGAAATACGATAAGCATACTTAAAAGATCATTTCGGCAAATGTAACCGTTTTCAAGTCTCTCTGCCTCACGCAGACGAGATGATGCAAGTTAATTCTAAGCTGTGCACCAGAGGAGAAGTAATACACTTGTACATCCAGGATGTGAAATTTGAGGCATCTCTGGGTGAAGAAACACACTATCTCAGGCCTCTTTTCCAGCTCTCCAGCCACTCCTATGTGACTGTCGGCTGTGCCCTTATGTGTCATCCTAGGAAAATGAGCCTAGAGCTTTCTGGTTGAAAGGGCCTTAAAGGTACCTTGCCTCACACCCTTGCTCACAGAAGGGGAAACTGAGGCCAGAGAGGAGACAAAACCTTTAGGTATTCTTTGTTCATGGCCTGGGTCGCCTGGAAATACACCTGTTTTAGAAATGGGATGAATTTTTCATGCTGTCCCAGGACTGCAATTTTCTCCTCGTTAAAACTACACACCTGGTTGTGTTAGTTGCTCAGTCGTGTCCGAGTCTTTGTGATCTTATGGATTGTAGCCGGCCAGGCTCCTCTGTCCATTGACAGAGGCAAGAATACTGGAATGGGTAGCCAATCCCTTCTCCAGGGGATCTTCCTGACATAGGGAATGAGCCCAGGTCTCCCACTCTGCAGACAGATTATTTACCATCTGAGCCACCAGGGAAGCCTCACACACCTGGTTAGGCCCTTCATTTAAAATTAGCTACATGAATCAAGAAACAGTTCTCTGAATAAATCAATATTTGATATTTTGGAATGGAAGGAGTTAAAAAAAAAAAACTTTGCCTTTAGGAAAAAAGACAGAAATAGAGTCTGTGGCAGGAAACAAATATTATGGTTACATTTGATGTTAACAGAACCAGATGATGCAATAACATCCCCCACCCACCAGGAGGGTGGCCAACCACAGAAGTGAAGATCTGAAGGATATTTCTTCATGCTCTATGACACTGTTATCTAATACACAGTCCTTTATGCTGTGACAAGCTCTTGGCTAAGGATAGATTGTTACAGGTTGGGGCAGGGACACGACCACAATGAAGGATGTTTGGCAGGATCTAGATGGGCTGGTGATGGCTCACCCTGTCCCCAGGAGATTTCAGGTATAAATCCTAGAGTGCTACCGTGCTATGCTGTGCTAAGTCACTTCAGTTGTGTCCGACTCCTTTTGACCCTATGGGCTGTAGCCCGCCAGGCTCCTCTGCCCGTGGGACTCTCCAGGCAAGAATACTGGAGTGGGTTGCCATGCCCTCCTCCAGGGGATCTTCCTGATCCAGGGATCAAACCTGCATCTCTTATGTCTTCTGCATTGGCAGGCAGGTTCTTTACAACCTGGGAAGCCTCATAAATCCTAGAGTAGCAGTTATCAAGCCTCTTACTCTCAGGATGCCTTTCCACTTGTAAACTTTAGGCAGAACCCAAAGAGTTGTTGTTTATGTGGTGCTCTCCATATTAGAAATTAAGACTGAATTTTTTTTTTTTTTTGGCTACATTATTCAGCTTGTGGGATTCTAGTTCCCTGACCAGGGATCAAACCCAGGCCTCCTGCAGTAGAAGCACAGAGTCCTAATCACTGGACCACCAGGGAATTTCCAAGACTGGGAAATTTTAAATGTACTTCTCAATTCATTAAAGATACTGATTAAAATAGACAACTAACAAGGACCTACTGCATAGCACAGGGAAAATATTCAATATCTTATAATAATCTATAAGGGAAGAGAATGTAAAAAAGAATATGTATATATATGTATGTATATGTATGACTAAGTCATTTTACTGTACACCTGAAACTGATACATTGTAAATCAATTATATTTCAAAAAATTTTTTAATAAAAATAAATTTTTAAAAAGGAGTTTGGAATTAGCAGATAGAAGCTACTATATATAAAATATTAACAGATAAACAAAGACTTACTGTCTAGCATAGGGAACTATATTCAACATCCTAATAAACCATAATGGAAAAGAATATGAAAAAGAATATGAAGATATATATATAACTGAATCACTTTGCTATACAGCAAAAACACAAATTTGTAAAGAGATAATGATAAATCCATCACAAATTAATATAAATCAAGCATCTGTGAAAAATTAATGTATTTTCCACATTTTCATTTAGTGTGAAGAATGGCACAATTTCATATTTTTGCAAATCTTTTGGCTGTCTGGCTTAAAAGCAGACACCTGGACTCCCCTCTCTGATTCTGAACTCAGTCTGTTGTAAATGCTGTTTGCTTCAAGTATATGAAGCAATTCTTGCCTCACATAGGTATGTATATGGAAAGGGAGGAATATTTTTATAGCCTGGAACTGTGGGTACTCTTTTGATGTCATGCCAGAATTTGACAAGTAGTCCATTTTTAACAGTCACTTGCCATGTGGAGCCTGAAAGCATACTAATGACTTTCGTTACTCTGTTTGATTAAAACCATTGGAGTCTCTTGAATTTTGAATAACTCTCACCTGTGTGTGATTTTGGACTGTGATATCTTAATCAGTAAGAAACTCTTTGCTCACTGAGCTATGCAGTTCTTCCACATGTTGACATATTTCATTCTAAAAAATCAAAAAGTCACATTCATTAATCTGTCCACCAATATCAGCAGAAAAATCTTTATGTGTTGGGAAGCTGTCAAGCTCAAGTTTTCCAAAGTTCTAATTTTTTGCTTGAAAGCTTAAAATTTATCATCGGCAACATGACACCGTCCCATTGTTTTTCTTGAAGTGATGGGCTGACTTTGTTCATTATCAAAGACGTGTCGATCAAGTAATCATTCCTGAACAGCCATGGTTGATCAGTCATTCTTTCGGGGAAAATGCTGCTTCATTAAAAAAAAAAAAAATGTGGCCTATTTAGCTGTCAACTCTGACAATCACACACGTGCTTTTCTCTGAGACAAATCTTCTACACTGATGGGCAGTGCTGGGTTCATACCTCCATCTAGACACACAGAGTGTCTAAAGGATACACACACAGGAGTGGCATGGGGTATAATTAATAGTTGAAATTCACCTCATTTCAACAACGAGGTGAATTTATCAATCATATCATTCTTAAATGAGACTGGCCCTTTTCCCTCTTCCTTCATTTCTCCTTCCTCCTTCTCTCCTTCCTTCCCTTCCACCTCCCCTTCTTCCTCCCTCCCTCCTTTCCTCTTTCCTACCTCTACGTGGTGAGGAA
The DNA here is from genome assembly GCF_000754665.1 of Bison bison bison. Taxonomy (NCBI): domain Eukaryota; kingdom Metazoa; phylum Chordata; class Mammalia; order Artiodactyla; family Bovidae; genus Bison; species Bison bison. The sequence goes on from NW_011494739.1 coordinate 5,944,741, forward strand.
GCATGCGAGACTATCAGAGGAGTTTGTGTCATGGGTCTCCAATGGTCCTAAGGCACCAGCATTTTTATCACCAATATTTGTTACCATCAGTGCAAATGTCACACAGAGAAATAGACAAGCAGTGTCTTTGATTATTATAAACGTGTTTGGCCTTGTGGAGTCTCTGATAAGGTCAGGGACCCCGGTGAAACAAACTGAAAACTGTCCTCCAGAGAAATTTTCTACATGTATATTCTGTATACAGCATCACCATGTGTGTGTGATAACAAACAACTGGAAGTAACCTAAGTGGCCATCACTAGAAGAATGACAAATTGTCTTCTTTCATATAGTTAAAAGTTATATGGTAGTGAAAATGAATGAGGTAGAAATATGAGTGTCAGTGTACACACACACACACGCACACATATACACAGACATACAGGCGCACGTGTTTTGTGTTGGTTTGACATGCATTGCATAACTTGTCTCTTTCAAGTTCCACACTCTTACTGTTCATGTGTGGAGATTTTTCCAGAGGGGGAGTGTTGTTAAAAAAATGATAAATAATTATCAAGGCTTCCCAGATGGGAAGGAACCTGCCTGTCAACATGGGAGACATAAGAGACAGGGGTTCGACCTCTGGGTTGGGAAGATCCCCTGGAGGAGGGCATGGCAACTCACTCCAGTATTCTTGCCCAGAGAATCCATGGACAGAGGAGCCTGGTGGACTACATTCTATAGGGTAACAAAGAGTTGGACACCACTGACGCAACTTAGCATAGCATATCATAATTATCGATGCAAATCATTATGTAACTGTAAGGTACCAAATTCCTTAGTTTTATTATCTTATGATAAAGTCTAAAAATAAGGGATAAGTCTACAAATAAGGGAGAAATAAAAAACCTAAAAAAAGTCCCACTACCAATTAACATTTGGTGCCATTTTACTTGTGCCCATATAAATACACTTGGCTCACCCTGAACAGACAGTTTGACTTCCCACTTATTAAGTTATGCTCACATAACAGTAACAGGTAGGGCTTTAAATGTCCCTACCATTGGTAACACTAGATCAGAATTTTCTGGTTACCTCTTTTACAGTCACAGAAGGGAAATGGCAATTTTGAATTGAGATGTCAAGAGCAAGAAATTAGTTATCAAAACCGAATGCAGTTCCTCTTTTTCTCTGCTCTAATTCTAGAAGATTGACTTCGGGCAGGGCCTACTTGGTTCTGCTAAGTACACTCCCTGCTAATTAATGTCATTTTTATTTTTAAGGTCAGCACTGTCAACAGTACCCGACAAGAAAACGATGATCTTACTAATCAAACAAAGGTAGGGTTTGAAATTCGGTTTTTCAATAAACCAAGTGAGATTGTACTTTACTTAGAGGCTGCCTTGCAATTTTGAGTTTTTTAGTGCCCTGTCAGTATTCAGTTGCCACAAAATAGATTAGTAACTAGATGTGGGCTTTTAGAATCTTGAAGGACTGTGGAGACTTGCAGAGGACGCCTTTATGTCTAATTAAATGAGGAGCAGTCTGTGAAAGTCAGAAGTTGAGTATACGGTCCTGGCCCAGAGGGTTGCCCACACTCTTTTCCACTTTGGGGAGCTAGAGGAGGCAGTCTTGCTGTCTTCCAGCGTGTGGCTGCAGGCCAGTGCAGGGGACACTGTCGCCACCACCACTTCGAGGTTTCGCCACATCATCATCCACCTTGGGATGATTTCCTTCCTGTAGTTCCTATGATCAACTCACTGTCTCATTCAGTAATTTTTTAGGAGCACATCTTCTGAATAAAAATGAATGTGGCTAGATACCAGCTATACTTATATTGGGTTGGTCCAAAAGTTCGTTCAGGTTTTTCCATTAACATCTTATAGACCTGAGCGAACTTTTTGGCCAACCAAAATAATAACTATATGCTAACAGTAAAACTGGAAAAAGTCGGTTTTCATTCCAATCCTAAAGAAGGGCAATGCCAAAGAGTGTTCAAACTACTGCACAATTGCACTCACTTCATATGCTGGCAAAGTAATGCTCAAAATCCTCCAAGCCAGACTTCAATAGTACGTGAACCAAGACCTTCCAGATGTTCAAGATGGATTTAGAAAAGGCAGAGGAACCAGAGATCAAATTGCCAACACCTGTTGGATCATACAAAAAGCAAGAGAATTCCAGAAAGACATCTAGTTCTGCTTCACTGACTACACTAAAGACCTTGACTGTGTGGATCACAACAAACTGTGTAAAATTCTGAAAGAGATGGGAATACCAGACCACCTTACCTGCCTTCTGAGAAACCTGTATGCAGGTCAAGAAGCAACAGTTAGAACCGGACATGGAACAACGGACTGGTTCCAAATTGGGAAAGGAGTACATTAAGGCTGTATATTGTCACCCTGCTTATTTAACTTATATTCAGAGTGCATCATGCGAAATGCCTGGCTGGATGAAGCACAAGCTGGAATCAAGATTGCTGGGAGAAATATCAATAATTTAAGATATGCAGATGACACTGCCCTGATGGCAGAAAGTGAAGAGGAACTAAAGAGCCTCTTATGAGAGTGAAAGAGGATAGTGAAAAAGCTGGCTTAAAACTCAACATTCAAAAAATGAAGATCATGGCATCCGGCCACATCACTTCATGGCAAAAAGATGGGGAAACAATAGAAACAGTGACAGACTTTATTTTCTTGGGTTCCAAAATCACTGCAGACAGTGACTGCAACCATGAAATTAAAAGACGCTTGCTCCTTAGAAGAAAATCTATGACAAACCTAGACAGCATATTAAAAAGCAGAGATATTACTTTGCTGACAAAGATCTGTATAGTCAAAACTAAGGTTTTGCCAGTAATCATGTTATGGATATGAAAGGTGTACCATAAAGAAGGCTGAATGTTGAGGAATTAATGCTTTTGAATTGTGGTGCTGGAGAGTCCCTTGAACTGCAAGGAGATCAAACCAGTCAATCCTAAAGGAAATCAATCCTGAATATTCATTAGAAGGACTGATGCTGAAGCTGAAGCTCCAATAGTTAGGCCACCTGAGGCAAAGAGCTGACTCATTGGAAAAGACCCTGATGCTGGGAAAGATGGAAGGCAGGAGGAGAAGGGGACAACACAGGATGAGATAGTTGAATCGTATTGCTGACTTAATGGACATGAGTTTGGGCAGGCTCTGAGAGATGATGGGGGAAAGGGAAGCCTGGTGTGCTGCAGTCCATGGGGTCGTGAGGAGTCAGACACAACTGAGCAACTGAAGAACAACAGTAAAATATATGTAAAACAAATAAAACCCCATTGTTCAATTCTATCTATATTTCTTTGCCCAACAAATCTCTGACCCTCATGTTTGGGTCTGTCTCAGTCTCTGTCATGAGGGAGATGAGTAGACAGAGAGGCACTGAAGACCCCACAGCACTGAATGGAGGCTTTCTCAACCAAGGATTTCAGAAACTTGGAGAGAAGAATGTGTGTTAGTCACTCTTGCAACCCCATGACCTGTTGCCTGCCAGGCTCTTCTGTCCATGGGATTCTCCAGGCAAGAATACTGGAGTGGGTTGCTATTCCCTTCTCCAGGGGATCTTCTCCACCCAGGGATCTAAGCTAGATCTCCTGCATTGCAGATTCTTTACTGTCTGAGCCACAAGGGAAACCCAGAGAGAGGAATAGAGAGGGGGTAATTTTCTTATTGATCCCACAACTCTGTGCATGTCGACTTTAGGTGTCAGCACACACTAGACAATGATCTTTAGCGTTGTCCCCATAGCCCCTTAAACATGTCAGGAGCCACATATAAATGTGAAATCCCCGGGCGTCACGTGGCCCACAGTTTAGTACTGACTGTAGTTGTAAAGAGAATGGGTGCTTGGGATTTTTAGGCGTTGGAGACTGTTGTGAGGATGAGAAAGGGAAGGCATGTCAATCACTGTGCCCCCCGCCCCAGCCCCTCACCAACATCCTCCCCCTCATCACAGTCTCTGTGATCCCCAGGGAGACAGCCGGCTTCTACGGCGATCCAAGAGAAGATGGGTTATTACCACGTTGGAGCTGGAAGAGGAAGACCCGGGACCCTTCCCGAAATTTGTGGGTGAGGTAAGGCAGCTGCTCTCGGGAAAGGCCCATCACCCTGTCCAATTCAGCACGTCCCTGTTGGCAGGAGGCTAAGACGCCAGGCAGAGCAGTGGTAGGAGGCATGGGTGTCATGGGAGGGGAGGACCCCTATGAGAGTCTTCCAGTAAGGATGGACATTTATGCTGTTTCCAATTCTTCACTATTACAAACCAAACTGCTGCTGTATTCCTTGTTCCTGCATCTTTCCCTACCTGTTTATTTCTTTAGGACAAATTCTCAGAACTGTAATTTAAAACTGCCTTTAAATATTAGCCTAGATATTTGATAGATATAGTAGTTTACTCTCGCCCTGTTTGTTTCCCCTCTCCTTTTTTTCCCTTCCAGCTGTTCAATAATATGTCTGCTAACATGGAAATAATATATTTAATCAGAGGACCTGGTGTGGATGAATATCCAGAGATTGGTTTGTTTTCTATAGAAGATAATGTGAATGGGAAAATATATGTTCACCGCCCTGTTGATCGAGAGAAAACACCGTCTTTTAAGGTACCTAAAATGTGATGCATTCTAAACTTGGGCTTCTCTGGTGGCTTAGACGGGAAATAATTTGCCTGCAATGCAAGAGACCCCGGTTTGATCCCTGGGTCAGAAAGATCCTCTGGAGAAGGAAATGGCAACCCACTCCAGTATTCTTGCCTGGAGAATCCCGTAAACAGAGGAGACTGGTAGACTATAGTCCATAGGGTCACAAGGAGTCCAACATGACTGAGTGACTAAGCACATAAGCTAGAATTTACTGTGAAGATTGTGTAGGAGTATTGTATTTGGCAAGCAATCTGTAAGCTGGCTGTGTGCCAGGCTCTGGGAGTTTGACATCTTACAAACTGTGACATGCTTTAGAAATGTGCCTGGGACCTAGAGATTAATTTTGTAATCTCTTCAAGTTCTGGACTTTGGCTTTGTCATAATTTATGTAATCTGTGATCGATGCAGGTTTATCCTGATATGATCAGGATATTTAAACATATAAAATGTTTATAAAATGGGCTGATTTAGTTTTTGGTGAGTCACAGATGAAATCTATGGAGAGAGGCTACAAATGGACTCCACGGATTTCGTAGTTACCTGATGAAGGAGGAATTACAGCCCTGGCGATGGTTTGTTCCTATGAGTCTATGTATTCTTTATGATTTATCACCCCAGTAATATGGTCTGGGCTTCCCAGGTGGTAAAGGATCTACCTGCCAATGCAGAGGTCTCAGGAGACGTGGGTTTGATCCCTAAATTGGGAAGATCCCTTGGAGGAGGAAATGGCAACCCACTCCAGTATTCTTGCCTGGGAAATTCCATGGACAGAGTAGCCTGGCAGGCTATCTATGGGGTCACAAAGAGTCGGACATGACAGAGCAACTGCGCACATACCATGGTCTGCCATGAGGCTGAAATTCAAGTTCAAAACTGCAAAGGAAACTTGAAATAAAAATGCCCACAACATGGTAGTATCTTGTGCTACCAGCCAAAGCTTACAGGGTTTCTTAGAAGTCTGCAGCCTGTGTTCTGGTTTGAATTCTGCTGGAACCTGGGCTCTGTTCTCAGGCCTGCTTGCCTAAGCATTTCCTCCTTCAAGGGGGGAGATGTTTTTAATATTGGCAAGGAGTAATTTGTGAAGCTTTTCTCCACTGACTTAGAAAATTCATACACATGATAAGCTACATACCCTTAACACATTAGTGGTCTTGGACTCTGTAATTTTTAAACAGGCACAAATTCTCCGAAACTTCAAAAGGACATGCAAAGATGACAGTCTAGGTCTTCTCTCTCCAAATAATCCCTCAAACCCCTCCATAAAGTGTGCAGTTTTTTTAAAAAAAGAAGGAATATAGAGACTTCCCTGATGGTCCAGTGGTTTAGAATTCATCTACCAATGCAGGAAGCCCAGGTTCAATCCCTGGTCCAGGAAGATCCCACATGCCACAGGGCAACTAAGCCTGCGCACCACGAACACAGAGCCCCTGCTATAGAGTATGGGAGCTGGAACTACTGAAGCCTCTGAGCCTAGGGCCTGTGCTCTGCAACAAGAGAAGCCTCCACAATGAGGAACCCACATACCACAACTAGAGAAAGCCTGTATGCAGCAGTGAAGACCCAGCCCAGCCAAAAATAAAATAGATAAATAATTAAAATAAGATGGAATATAAAGTCATAAGGGGGACCTTGGGACAGCACTTCTTTATCTTTACTGAGCAAACAGGTCACCTAGGAATCTGGCTAAAATGCAGGTTCTATTTCAGTAGGTGGAGCAGCCCTGAGCTCCTGCATCTCTCACAAGCTCCCAGGAGATGCTGCTGCTGCTCCCCAGGCCTCTGCAGGTTGACAGTGGACGAGCTAGGACACAACAGTTAACAGGCACAAGCTGTGCAAGGATGGAACAAAACACGTAGTGCTTGGGGCGGTTTTATTTTGGTTATTGTTGTTTGATTGTTTTTAACATCTTTAATAATGTACTAAGGCTGGCATTTGGGATCCCCAGGTAGCAAAGGATACTGAGTCAATCCCTGGGTCAGGGAGGAGGGAATGGCAACCCACTCCAGTATTCTTGCCTGGGAAATCCCATGCACAGAGGAGCCTGGTGGGCTAAAGTCCATGGGGTTGCTAAGAGTTGGATATGACTGAGCATCTGAGCACCATGCTGAATTGGGTTAGGTCTTAGTCTAGTAACCAGCATCCTTGTAAGGGGAGGGAGATTTGGACACAGAGAGAAAGAAGAGGAGGCCATGGGAAGCTGGAGACAGAAACTGGAGTGATGGGTCTATAGGCCAGGAAACAGCAAGGATCGCTGACTCCGTGGGAAGTAAGAAGAGGGGCCTGGAGTGGACCATTCTGCAGAGCCCCAGGAAGGAACCCACCCTATAGACACCCCAGTTTTGGTGCTGGCCTCCAGAAGCACAGGAGAATACATTTTCGTTGTAGGCACCCAGCTTGATGCAAAAATCATAGGGGACTAACCCAGGGGGTTAGCTACTAGTTAGCAAGATGTGAGACAGGCTGCTGAGGATTATCAGCCCTGAAGGTGGGACAAGCAGAGTGTCATAGGCACACTACCCAAACCGAGTGCTCTAGCTTAACTACCGGCTTCTCTAAGAATGCTTACTACTGCTTTTTGACTGTCCTTAAGGACAGGATGTTATTAAAAATTCAGTAAGTCTAATGTATTGGCAAGAAGACAGCTCTAGCAGCACCGCTTTACTCTTGCAGATAGTAAAGGAGACACTGCTGCTGCTGCTGCTGCGTGACTTCAGTGTCCGACTCTGCGCGACCCCATAGACGACAGCCCACCAGGCTCCCCTGTCCCTGGGATTCTCCAGGCAAGAACACTGGAGTGGGTTGCCATTTCCTTCTCCAGTGCATGAAAGTGAAAAGTGAAAGTGAAGTTGCTCAGTCGTGTCCGACTCTTAGCGACCCCATGGACTGCAGCCCACCTGGCTCCTCTGTCCATGGAATTTCCCATGGGCAAGAGTACTGGAGTGGGGTGTCATTGCCTTTCCCAAAGGAGACACTCCTGCTGCTGCTGCTGCTAAGTCGCTTCAGTCGTGTCCGACTCTGTGCGACCCCATAGACGGCAACCCACCAGGCTCCGCCGTCCCTGGGATTCTCCAGGCAAGGAGACACTAAAGCTGGCTAAAACTTGTGTTCTGAAGGTGACAGGGTGGCTGGAGGAGCTAATTTCTGGTTAATCCCATAAAAAACCTGCAAGAAAGCAGTAGCAGGGGCTTCCCTGGTGGCTCAATGGTAAAGAATCTGCCTGCCAATGCAGAAGACCTGGGTTTGATCCCTGGTCTGGGAAGACTCCACATGCTCCAGAGCAATTAAGCCTGTGCACCTCAAATACTGAGCTTGCGCTCTAAAGATCTGCAACATAGAAGCCACTGCAATGAGAGGCCAGTGTGCACCGCAACTAGAGAGTAGCCCTCCTCACTGAAACCGAGCTAAAGCCTGCGCAGCAATAAAGACCAAGAACAACCAAAAATAAATAAGTAAATAAAAATTTTTAAAAAAGAAAGCAGCAGCACGAACTGAGAATTGCTGGAAGATTTAAGACTGAGAGAAGGAAAGTCTTTTTTCTGTGTAGAGATCTTTTCTATTTATATCAAAATATGCTCAATTTCATAGGGTACAAGTACACTCAAGAAAGTCACCTTTTTACATTCCTCATAATAATTATTTGTGGCTGTTTATCCCAATGTAGTTATCTTCACCTACTTCTAAGCTATCCATAGATGTGTTTGTATTGTGTGTTTGGCATTTAAGATGTTTCTTTCTATATGCTTGTGTCTAGAATAAAGGATCTTGTACATGTAATTTCATGTAGCTATCACATCAATGCCCTGTGGTGTGTTTACCCAAGGATATAAATCTGAAGGCTGTAACAAAAGTCTGAAAACCCTTTAAAAGTGCGGAGAATATCCATGACATTTCCTTTCCCCATTGTGATTCTGAGTTCCTAGGAATTCTTAGCATCTTGGCAAAAACAAATAGCACTTATGCCTCTCAGGCATCTTTCAGAACTAAAGGTCTCAGATGTAGCTTTAGGATAATAAATGTAACATAGAATAATAAACATAAAACAAACATGTGGCTCTTGTTTTTAAGTGGGAGGATTATAGTTGGCACAGACTTAGAGCCAGAAGTCAGGGTGATTAAGGAGCAGAGCTTTGCCAGCACCGTCATAAATTATGGAGGAGCATGTGGAAACAGTGCTGCAGAAAGCCAGTTAGCTTGCACAGAAATTTAAAAACGTATGTTGGAGTCCCCAAAGTGGACAAGTTCAGGACTAGCAGCCTCGCAGCATCCTTTGTCTCATAGAGGGAGAGGAGAGAGCTGAATGAGAGTGGACATGGGGCCCGGGACAGCATCTTACGATGCTGAGCAGGACCACCATGGTGGCTGCTGAGCAGCAAGTCTGCTGGGAAAAAGGCCTGAGGAGATACAAACAGAGAAGCAGATCAGGCCATGTGGGCTATGAGGAAAAGTGGAGGGTGGGGCAGATGGCTGCCTGAAGCTCTCAGGGTCCTAAGACGGCTATCTGGTGAAGCAGCCTACTCTAGACTCTGAGGCCGTAGAGGGAAGAGACGAAGTACCAGCTGGTAGCACTGTCAAGTCGACCCCACATCTAACTGCACTTGAATCTGGGCTGCTTTGCCTCCAGGCTCTGAGCCTGACAGTCATGGACCCTCTCAAATAATTCAGAGCAGGTGGATTTCCCTGGTGGTCCAGTGGCTAAGATGCAGCGCTCCCAGTGTAGAGGGCCTGGGTTCAATCCCGGGTCAGGGAACTAGAGCCCACATGCTGCAACTAAGGGTTCATAAAGGTCTCCCCTGCCACAAGAGGACCCGAGATTGTGTGTGCCCCAACTAAGACTCACTGCAGCCAAATAAATGAATATATTTTTAAAATGTTGCAGAGGAGGAATACAAGGGAGCCTCCCTCCAGGACTTATGAAAGAAGAAAGGACCTGACTTATGTAAGGGCTCAGCCAGGCCCCGGGCAAGTCCACCCTCCGTGGGCCTCACTGGAGCTTCTTCTCTGGCAATAAACCCCATACTTATCGTCCCTGAGCAGGGCTCTGCATCTGGTCACCAGAGGCCCCTTGAGAGGAGAAACCAGCATTCCCACTGTAAAGGATCATCTGCTTGAGAGCTCTTTGGTGCTCCTTCTGACTCTCTGTGGACTCCCCAAAAGCTTTTCACTCTTCAACAAATAAAATCACCATTTTTCCTAAAGCAATGAGAGATTCAGTAGCAAGTCAGAGTAGACCTACTTTATATACATATACGTATATATATATATATGTATATATATATATATATGATTGCCTATGCCTTATTTTGCAAGCAGGGGCCCTTTTTTAAAATTAATAGACATTATTTCTTAGAACCACTTTAGGGTTACAGAAAAATAGATAGAAAGTACAGAATTCCTATGGGCTTCTGCAGTGACTCAGTGGTAAAGAATCTACCTCCCAGAGATGTGAGTTTGACCCCTAGGTCAGGAAGATCCCCTGGAGGAGGCTATGGCAACCCACTCCAGTACTCTTGCCTGGAGAATTCCATGGACAAAGGACCCTGGCGGGCTACAGTCCATGGGGTCGCAGAGAGCCAGACATGACTAAAGGGACATAGCATGCATGCATGCACAGAGTTCCTATATACCTCCTCACTTTCCCACTCATCCCATAGTTTCCTCTATTATTAATATTTTGCATTACTATAGGACATTTGTTACAATCAATGAACCAATGTCATACATAATCATTAACTGAAGCCCATCGTTTACACGTGGATTCACTCTTTGTGCTGTATGTTCTCTGGGTTTTGGGAATGTATAGTGCCATGTACCCGCCCTTCTGCCATCATGGCTTCACTGCCCTAAGTTTCCCCTGTGCTCCATCTATTCATTCCTTCCCCTCCTCGGAGCCCTTGGCAACTGCTGATCCTGTTACTGTCTGCATAGTTTTGCCTTTTCCAGAATATCACAGGGTTGGAATGGTGCAGTCTGTCACCTGCTCAAGATTGTCTTCTTTCTCTTGGCAATATGCACTGAAGCTTCCTCCATGTCTTTTCATTGCTGAAAAATATTCCATTGTGGAATACTGTGGATGTACCGGTCTTTGTTTATCCATTCACCTGCAGAAGACCATCTTGATTGCTTCCAAATTTTGATGATTATGAATAAAACTGAACATCCATGTTTGGGATGTAACATGATTGTTGGATGGTGTGGTAACAATATGTTTAGTTTTGAAAGAATTTGCCAAACTGTCTTCCGAAGTGGCTACACCGTTTGCATTCCCACAAGTAGTGAATGATTCTTTCCTGTTGCTTATCTTACTTTTTAGGTGTAAAACTAATAAAGGCTTCTTATGGAATTTAAAACTCTATAAGAATTTATTTACTTATTTATGTTAATGGTATAGTCATTAAAAACCTCTCCTCACTCCCAAATTTCTTCTCTGATCTGATTCCACAGAGGTGACCTCCTTGCATCTACATCCTTGCAAGCATTTGTACTGTCTATTGTCACATACATAGGCTAGAAATTTATTAAATTTTATGAAAATTAAGGATTCCATTTAAACATTTTGACCTCGTGCAAGAACAGTAATTTCTCTGCATGAACAGTCTCTAAATCTTCCTGACACAACAGATGCATTTGTGATACTGGAGAACTGCTCACTCTTCAGGGAGCAGGGTCATTGCTGGATCCCTCTGATGTGGTCTCTGAGACACTTTCTGTTTCTTCTGCCCTAAAGATAAGTGACTAAGACAGTGGTGCGTCGTCCCTTAAATCCTTGCCTTCAAGTTCAGTTCAGTTCAGTTGCTCAGTCGTGTCTGATTCTTTGAGACCCCATGAACTGCAGCACACCAGGCCTCCCTGTCCATCACCAACTCCCAGAGTCCATCCAAACCCATGTTCATTGAGTCGGTGATGCCATCCAACCATCTCATCCTCTGTCGTCCCCTTCTCCTCCTGCCCTCAATCTTTCCCAACATCAGAGTCTTTTCAAATGAATAAGCTCTTCGCATCAGGTGGCCAAAGTATTGGAGTTTCAGCTTCAACATCAGTCCTACCAATGAACACCCAGGACTGATCTCCTTTAGGATGGACTGGTTGGATCTCTTTGCATTCCAAGGGACTCTCAAGAGTCTTCTCCAACACCACAGTTCAAAAGCATCAATTCTTCAGCACTCAGCTTTCTTTATAGTCCAAATCTCACATCCATACATGACCACTGGAAAAACCATAGCCTTGACTAGACGGACCTTTATTGGCAAAGTAATGTCTCTGCTTTTTAATATGCTGTCTAGGTTGGTCATAACTTTCCTTCCAAGGAGTAAGCATCTTTTAATTTCATGGCTGCAATCACCGTCTGCAGTGATTTTGGAGCCCCCCAAAATAAAGTCAGTCACTGTTTCCACGTTTCCCCATCTATTTGCCATGAAGTGATGGGACCGGATGCCATGAGCTTTAAGCCAACTTTTTCACTCTTCTCTTTCACTTTTATCAAGAGGCTCTTTAGTTCCTCTTCACTTTCTGCCATAAGGGTGGTGTCATCTGCATATCTGAGGTTATTGATATTTCTCCCGGCAATCTTGATTCCAGCTTGTGTTTCTTCCAGTCCAGCGTTTCTCATGATGTACTCTGCATAGAAGTTAAATAAGCAGAGTGATAATATATAGCCTTGATGTACCCCTTTTTCTATTTGGAACCAGTCTGTTGTTGTTGCCTTCAAGAGTTGGCACCAACTGCCTCATTGGTGCTGAGGCAATCTCACGGACCACCCTCCTGAATGAACCATTTGAGGAAGATGCTCTCTAAATGTCCTCAGGAGTGGACTTAAAAACGTTGCTTTTGTTTATATGTTTTTATATTTAATATTTTGTGTGTCCTTACAGCTTCACATGGGGCTTCCCAGGTGGTGCTAGTGGTAAAGAACCTGCTTGCCAATGCAGGAGATGCAAGAGATGTGGGTTTGATCTCTGGTTCAGGAAGATCCCCTGGAGTAGGATATGGCAACCTACTCCAGTATTCTTGCCTGATGAATCCCATGGACAGAGGAGCCTGGTGGGCTACAGCCCATAGGGTCGCAGAGAATCAGACTTGACTGAAGGACTTAGCACGCATGCATGCACAGCTTTACATAATCATTTGCAAAAAATATGGTAACAACAGGGTGTAACTGGCTTTCAAGGAGACAGAAGGACCCAAGGATTCCCACTGGCACCTCAGCTTTCTTTGCACACACGCATGTATGCACGCATGCATGCACACCAATTTTAGCATCTGCTCAGAGCAGAATGATGGGAGGAGCTCTGCGGCGGGGGTCGTATAAGAACACTTGTCCTCTCAAGATGCTTCCATTCATTTACATCTTCAGCAGTTCCAGAGAATGCCCTTTCCAGCAAGCAATCATTAGTCAGTGCTGGGATGGGTACTGTTATTTTAAAAAAACAGAATCAAGGCTCTTGTGGTTCAGGCTGCCTTTTGTTGGTTTCCACATATAACAGCTGTTTTGTGTAAGTGGGTGATGATGCAGTTCCTGAATCTCTTACAGATGTGATTTGGCTGAGGCAGAATGAGGGACCTGGCCCATGAGCGTTCTGCTTTTGACAGTGATTCTGTTATGGGGCACAAATCAGGGACATAAACAAGACCTTGTGAGATCATGATCCCTCAGATCAATGACGCCTTCGCCATGTTTGTTCCTTTGTCGGTGGCAAATGTGTGGCTTATTTTCTTTCTACCTTTCATTCCATAAATACTTCTCCAACATGATTCACTGTGAGTTGAGTTTTGCAAGACTCCGAAGTCTCCGGGAATGCTACTGAAGCAGAAACTTTTACATCACCACACTGTCAGAAAGACTTCCGGTTACTTCTTCACACCCAAGCCTTTGATGTGAAGAATAAAAGAACCGCATGTTTATTTCACTAAACATTTTGTGTAAGCAGAATATAATTCAGGCAAAAGTGTCTTGGTAACATGCTTTCAACAGGGAATTTGAGACCTAGAAGTTATAGCACAGGCAAATCTCAAAAATCCCTATTGCCAAACACAGAACTGGTTGGGTGTCTGTAAACAATCATTTTGCAAGCTTTTAGTGAGCTGCTGGCTTCTACAGAATCAAAGCGTGAAGAGAAAATCTGAGTTTGATATTTGAATGATGAGAGGAAAATGCATTTCGATTTGTTGTGTTTTAATTACCATTCAGTTCAAAATATTTTCTGATTTCCATTGTGATTTCTTCTTTGATCTGTACGTTATTTAGAAATGCTTTGCTTAACTTCCAAACACTTGGGGTTGTAAATTATCTTTCTTAATGATTTCTAGCTTATTATACTCTACGTGTTTATGTGTGTGTGTATGTGTGTGTGTGTGCGTGTGTGTGTGTGTTTAGTTGCTCACTCATGTTGGACTCTTTGAGACCCTTTGGATAGTAGCCCACCAGGCTCCTCTGTCCATGGGATCTTTCAGGCAGGAATGCTGGAGTGGGCTGCCGTGCCCTCCTCCAGGGGCTCTTCCCAACCCAGGGATTGAAGCCTCATCTCCTATGTCTCCTGCATTGCAGGCAGATTCTTTACCCACTGAGCCATCAAGGAAGCCCGTAGCTGTCCTGGTTTATTTATTTACTGGTTGTGGGGCTTGCGGGGATCTCAGTTCCCTGACCAAAGACTGAACTTGGGCCCACGGCAGTGAAAGCACTAAGTCCTAAGCACTAGAGCTGCAGGGAATCCCTAGTCCTAATTGCTTTTAAATGTTCCCTCTCCCTAAAGCTTAAGTGTTTTCTCTCTGCAACGTTTCACCAGTATTCAATAGTGTGCTTACTTTTCATTACAAGACATATAGTATATAGGAACTGAGGCTCATAACAACTTGCCTATGTTGATACAAGTGGAGAAATTGAGATTTGAACCTACTATTAATAATAATAATGAATGAAGTAGTTTTTCAAGTCAGCTCATTGATCTGTCCTACAAACACTTGTTGAGTGCCCAGTCTATGCTCAGTCCCTGGGGTCGCAGGGTGAATGAGAGCCTGTGACCCCTGCCTTCAGGAACTTTCAGTCTATGGAGGACACTGATGCAGGATACACAGTATTACTGACTGGGATGGGATTCATGCCACCAAATCAATGGTTCTGCAACAGTAATATGGTTTCTCTGCTTCTTAGGTTTATTTTGATGTTGCCAATCGCTTAACAGGACACATCGTAGATAAATCCTTGATTGTCAACATAAGGATCAAGGATGTGAATGATCATGCTCCTGAGTTCCCTGAGAAGGAATTTAACATCAGTGTGAAGGAGGACCACGCTGCAGGTATACAAGGTGGGGCTGAGGGGTCCCTGTCTTCTCTGTGCCGTGAAGGTTTTCCAGCTTCTGTAGTGACAGGGCGCCTCAGTCCTACTTGTCTTCAGGGAGGCCTCTCACTGTTCACATCCCAAAGGTCACAGGCCCTGGATGAGAGCAAAATGCCATGAGGTCTCCACGCTTCATTTTGTATCAGCAGCAAAATGATGTGGAAATTGTCAGTTGGAAGAGCTGATCCGTAAATATCAACCTAAAATAAATGAACGGAGGAAGAAGAAGCAGAGGTGGGTGGTGGGATCCTGCATATCCCTGAGAAATTCTCATCTGTAAACATCTGTAAAATGGCAGCAAGATGGCATCTAAAATTCCTGACCTAGGATTCTGTGAGTCTTGAAACCTGAACCATCCTCATTAAAATGAGCATCTATTTGAATAACAAAAAGCATTATTTATTTTGCAAAAGTCTCTAGCAAATTTGGAAAATTCCAAGAAACAAAAAGACTAAAATAGGAAGCATCTTTAATGCTACCAATTAGAGATAAGTACTGTTAATATTCTCGTTTATATTCTTTCAATATTTTTCTTTGCACCTTACATATGTGTGTGTGTATACACACATGGCATGTTACATTTATATGTGTGTATATATTCACAGATTTATACACATCATTACAAATGTATATTTGTATATCTACATATTTTTTTCATCTTTATCATAGTACAAAATGTATATGTGTTTATATTACATATGTATAAATATATGACCTGAAGAAGGACATGGCCACCCATTCCAGGATTCTTGCCTGGGGAATCTCATGGACAGAAGCCTGGTGAACTACGGTTCAAGGGATCACAAAGAGTCAAACACAACTGAGTGACTAACACACACACACAAATATATGAGCACATCTTTTCATGTGTGCATATTTAAGAGTTTTCTCTTTAAAAATGCAATTTTACTGTTTATAACCTAACAGTATTCTCCTAGAGCATCTTGTGTGTCATATTTTATTTTATGGATGTGCTTTAAGATTTTTAACCAATCTTCTTTGGTTGCACATTTACATCTCATTGTCACATTTTGTTATTTTTACAAAACATGCTTCAGTGAACATATCTGAGCTAGAAGCGTGTGCCATTCAAGCATTGCCTACTTAGCACAAATTCAGACAGGTAGAATTGCTGCTCCAAACCACACACACAACTTTCGTGTTGCAATTTATCCACAGCCCAGCAGCATATGACAGGGCTTAGTGTACTGTTCATCTCTAGTTACCAAGTGCTTGGACATGTGATAACTTTCCTGGCCATTTCTAGTTCCCTTGTCAGTTGCTCGTTTCTTTTCTTTGTCCACTTCTGTTAGCGTCATTGTCATTTTTCTTCTTGACTTCAACCTCCTCCTTTGACATTAAGAATGTCTATGTCTCTGTCTGCCAACATGTATTCCAAATATATTTTCCTGGTTTATAGTTTTTTTTTTTGCCACACACTTAAAAATTGATCTATTGATTTTACCCTTTAAGCCTCTGTATTTGCAATCATGATTAGAAAGTCCTTCTTGACCTTATGACGATTTAAATATCCCTCTTCACTTTGTCTAGTATGTCTATAGCTTGACCTTTATATTTACGTACTCAATCCGTTCTGGTGTAAGCCCCAGTGCCATGCAGCAAAGAATCATTCTTCTACTGGTTGGATAGGCTGCTGTTGGCCAATAGTAACAATTTAAAAAATTCTTTCCAGGTCAACCTGTTTTTCAGATGTCAGCAGTGGATCTGGATCAAGAAAATACTCCAAACTCTCAAGTGCTTTACTTCCTTGTTTCTCAAACACCAGTACTGAGAGAGAGTGGTTTCCGGATTGACCGTGTTAGTGGAGAAGTGCGACTGTCAGGATGCTTAGATTATGAGGTTATGTGCACTTTATTGCTTTGGAAAATAAAATGGGTTCTCCCTCTCCGAGCATTTGCATTTGCAGTGGGAAACCCTCTGTGGCTAGACTGGCTACTGAAATTGCTAAAATGGAACATTTCTGTATTAGATTTCCTTTTCCTGCGTTTGAAAGGTTTCACCTACCTTTTCCTCCTTATGTAGACGGCGCCTCGGTTTACACTACTCATTGAAGCGAGGGATTGTGGCAACCCGCCGCTGTCATCCACAGCCACTGTTCATGTACACGTGCAAGACAGCAACAACCACATGCCCAGGTTCACCCAGGACCACGTAAGTCCCCTCACGAACAGTCTCCATGCCCCAGGCTCTGTTTGCTGAGGGAATTCCTCCATCACCCAAGATACAGGCAATCTCCAAAATAACTTCAGCTTAGAATCAAGAAGTCAACTGCATTGATAGGGAACCAGTTAATAGCAATCATGTGAGCCTACATTTGTTACTATTTTGTGCCAGAACGATGTTCAGAGTATTGACAGGAATCCCTAGGTTTTCACTGATTGTAGCTGCTGCGTTTTCCATCCTGCAAATAAGAAGGCTGAGGCTCGGGGAGGACAGAGGATCCAGGCTCCATCCACTTCAGGGCCTCTCACTTTCCACACTGATGATGTTTTGGAGATGGAGGAAGGGCACAGGGAGGGTGGGGAGGGG
>NW_011494739.1:5962368-5972399 GCF_000754665.1 Bison bison bison
CAGTGACCTGTAGCATGTTGAACAATAGCATCCTTGACCTCTGCCCACTGGAGGCCAGTAGCATCCCAAGTCGTGACAATCAGAATTGTCTGCCACCATGCCCAACTGTCCCAAGCCTGACCCACAATGTTCGGAGCTCTGAAATAAGATGGGCAGGCAGACTCAGGCCAGGCTTTCCCCAGCTCACCTGGTTTATATATTGGGCTCCACACAAGATTTCACAGGCTGCTAGATCCTCAGGCTTAAAGAAGGTGCTGGCACTCACTGTCCCAATCAGTTTGGGAATACGAAACCACTTAAAATGCAGAAGATTGCTAAGAGAGGAAATAAAAACCAGTCATGATCTGCTTTTAGTTTCTTAATTTTTCACTCTTCCATATGAATTTTTAAGAGGAAAACGTCCATTGTATTTCTGTCTTTCTTCTGACCTCTCTCAGGGAGGTCTTTTCTGATGACCTGGTTAAATTCCCAACCTGAAAAAAAAAAAAAAATTCCCAACCTAACCCCCCAACATACATACACTCAGTTCTCAGCTCCTTGGGGATGGGATTTTTGCTGTTTTGTTCACAGCATCTAAACCAGAATCTGGTACACAACAGTCTTTGTTGAATAAATAAATGCTACAAACACTTATTTTTTGTAAGTGCCACTTAAGAAAATTAATTGTATAAACAGAAGTTTAAATATTTCCAATGAAAGCACCTCACTTAACAGTATGTAATAACTGAAACATATTTATTATATCTGAGTCTTGTTTCAAAATCCTTCCCCGACTTAGTAAAAAGCTGTACTCTCGAAAGTAGGGCTGGAAAAAAATACACATTGTTATTTTGATGTGCTGGAGAAATTATCTTGTCACCAAAAGTATTGAATAAGGAGGTATTTTAAAGATCTATTATGTATTAGAAAGATTATCACCTTAATTAAAATACATAAGAGCACTATTTTAGTAGAGTTAGATTTTTGTAGGCAGCATAAAATAAGGTGTGTACTATTATTCTAGAAGTGGTGCCTTGCATTGGATAGAAGTGCACTTTTAAAGTTATGCAGCTCTTCAGTTATTTGGATATCCAGTCACAGGGACGAGATATTCGTTGTTGACACATTCTCTGCTGTAACAGACTTCCAGATCCTTAGTGGTCAAGTTCAATCATAGGAGAAGCATCCAAGTTGTTGTCTCTCTACGTTTTCTTTCTTCTTCTCTGTTTTCTTTTCTGACTGTGTTTCTTTTTCTCCACGACAATGATGATCATCTCTCTCAGTATAACGTTCAGATTTCAGAAGGCTGGGCCAGCCAGGGTGTGTTACGTCTCGGGGTTCAAGATGGTGATTCACCATCTACAGCAGCGTGGAGAGTGAAGTTCAACATAACGAATGGCAACGAAGAGGGACATTTTCACATTTCAACAGATCCTGAGACCAATGAAGGGATTTTAAATATTATCAAGGTAAATGCGTCTGAGCAGGTGGCTGTAGATACCGAGGCCCTTTCTGTAGGACTCCTGACAATGAAGTAGGTGCCAACAGATGATCTATGTGTTCTGAGCACATGGACTGCTGGGTCACAAGTCACCATGGCTAGTGAGGAACGCAGGGCTGCATGGATCCTCAGCTCTTTGCCTTCATGGCTCCTCCCATCAAAATCATATCAGTATTCAAGATTATTTTTGATATGACCAGTTACTTCAACATTAAATTCTTTGGGTCTGTTTTAGACAAAACTTAGTAGGTTTATGTAGTCCCTAACATGTTCCTTTCTCCTGATGTGATAAAATAATTTACGACATTTTCTCGAACCCCATGAGTTCATTTTTCTTCTGGGTTTAAAAGAAATTGGAACATTTGCACAGACCCGTAAAAATACTGTGGGCTCCTGACACTCTGCCTGCTGTGCCTAGTAGAGAGTTGGCCCTGCAATAAAGTATTATTATCTCATTTAATGATGAGGAAACTAGAGGCTGGGTTGTTTTCACGAAGTCACATGACTGGAGTAGGGGTTCTGACTGGAGCAGTCTGACTCCAGTGCCTTTAGTCTTAATTGCTCTCGATAGACCCTAGAATGACCAGTGCCTCTGGTATAGTGCAAGTGAGTCAGCTTCAAAGGCAGACCTGAATGAATATATCTGGAGTGGGGCCGATTCTGCTTGTCAGTGTAATAAGCTCCCGGATGATGCTGAGGGGACATACCACGCTGTGAATAGCAGGGCTCTGTGGGTTTTCCATGCCAAATGCCTGGGGCTGGATTTCCCAAATATTCCTAGTCTTTCAACCCTTTTAAGTCACTGACCACTTTGTCCCCTGAATAGCTATGATCATTAATATCCATATTTCCCTAAGCACCACTGGGTTTTTGCAGGAGAGTTGTCACATTAATGTTTCATTAGGTTATGGTTTTTGTTGCATTTTTCATTACCCTCTGACTGATGGTGGCTCTTTTCAACCAGGAGGAGGGAGGGGAAAAAAAAGAACTCTATAAATGATTTGAAAATGGGCTGACAACTGTCTTTTGATCATTATCAAAGACAATGTAAATAATAAATGAAGCACAGAAGCCACAGGCGCTGGGTTAGCAGTGACAACTCATGCTGAGAGGCTCCCTCCGGCCGGCAGAGCCTCGGGGACTAATGAAACCTTCTCTCTGGGGTGGCAGCCTTTGGACCATGAGACTCAGGCAGAGTGGAACTTGGTCGTGGCTGTGGAGAACGAAGAGCCACTCTTCTCATGCGATGCGGGGCAGCTGCAGAGGCCCCGGCAGGCCTCGGCCAGCGCCACCGTGAGTGTGCTGGTGACCAATGTCAACGACCCGCCCACCTTCCACCCGGGGACCTTCATCGTCAGTGAGGTCGATGGCGCAGGGCCGGGGACTCAGCTGGGAATGTTCAACGCTACAGATCCAGATAGAACCGCCGGCCAGATAAGGTGGGGAGACTGGAGTGGGAAGGGTGGGAGTTCATGCAGAATTAGCCATGTGCTGGAGAGGGTTCCTGTTCGAAACTGGCTCCTTCTATGTGCTCCTGAGGGCGACTCCATCCCAGTTGGGAAAATGCCATAAGTCACCCACCCCAGAACTCCCCTAGCCCAGGTTCAATGCTGTTTTCCTTCTGTAGTGTCCTCTGACCCTCGTGGGAGGAATTCACGTGTTCATTTCCTTTGCATAGAGCACAAAATTATTTTACAGTCTTTTTCCTGTATTAAAATAATTTGTTATGTATTTCTAGTCCCTCTTTACCAAATGCTGTAAACTGGCAGCCCTGTGGCTTCTGGCCAGCGGAAGTGTTTTCAATTGTGGCAAAATGTACATAGAGTTTACCACTCTCACTGTTTCAAGTGTGTGGTTCAGGGACTTTGAGTACATTTATACTGTATGGCACATTGCTCCTTCCCACCACCTATCTGCAAAATCTCTCCTCTGTCTCATTTCCCCAAATTAAAACTCTGCACTCAGTAACCAATAACCCACCCCATTCTCCCCCACCTCTAGGACCCTGCACAACCATTTTACTTTCTGTCTCTATGTATGTGACTGCTCTCAGTACTTCATATAAATGGGATCACACAGACTTTCCTTTTGTGACTGGCATATTTCACTTAGCATACATAGTGTCTTCAAGTTTCATTCATGCTCTAGCATGTGCCAGAATTTCCTTCCTTTTAAAGCTGAATAATATTTCCACTGTGTGTATATACCACGTTTTGTTTATCCATTCATCTGTTGATGGATACTTGGATAGCTTAGTGTTTTGTTTTTTAAAAATGAAGTTGCCACAGTCCCCAGGAAGGTGGCAGAGTGGAAAGCACCAGGAATCGGTCTCCCCATCTGGACCATGACGGTGCTGGCAGAATTTGTCTGATGGACTGAATTTGGAACTCAGGAATCTGTGGAAGGATTGCAACTTCCAGGGAAGACAGTGCAAACCATGGTTCACTGCGGTTCATCTCGGCTCTTAGCTCAGTACCTCCCTCACATCCAGCCCCATGCAAGGCAGCTGTGCCTCTATCACTGGAACTGGTTACACAGCCTGTGAGAGCCGGGGTGGGTGAAAAATTAACAGACATTAATTCCCTTCTCATCAGTAATTAATTTAGACATACAAAGATTAAACTCTCCAATTAAAAGACAGAGCTTGGCAGAACGGATAAAAACACATGATCTGACTCTGTGTTATCTTCAAGAGGCTTTCTTGATATCCAAAGACATAAACAGAAAACCTAACACCATATACAGAAATTAACTCAAGGGTTTCCCTGCTGGATCAACGGTAAAGAATCTGCCTGCCAATGCAGGAGACATGGGTTCGATTCCTGATCTGGGATGATTCCACATGCAGTGGAGCAACTAAATCCATGCATCACAACTATTGAACCTGTGTTCTAGAGGCAGATGCCACTGTTGAAGCCCTCGTGCACTAGAGCTTGTGCTCAGCAACAAAAGAAGCCACTGCAATGAGAAGTCTGTGCGCTGCAACTAGAAAGTAGCCCCTGCTTGCCGCAATTAACAGAAAAGCCTGAGCAGCAACGAAGACCCAGCACAGCCAAAAATAAATAAATACATTTTAAAAAATTAACTAAAAATGGATTAAGTAAGTAAATGTAAGACCTAAAATAATACAACTATTAGAATAAAGCCTAGGACAAAACTTCACAACGCTGGATGTGGTGATCATTTCTTGGAAATGACACCAATGGCACAGATAAGTCAAATCAGACTTCGTGAAAACCGAAACGTTTTTTTTTGCATCAGAAGACACTATCCACCGAGTACAAAGGCAGAATGGGAGAAAATACTGGCAAGTCATACATCTGATAAGGGATTAATATCCATAAAATATACAGAACTTCAAAAACTCAACAAGAGCAACAACAACACCCTCATCTAAAAATGGACAAAAACTGTGACATTTCTCTAAAGAAGATACAAGTGGCAAACAAGCACACGAAAGATGCTCAACATCACTAATCATGAGGGGAATGCAAATCAAAACTGCAGTGAGATACCATATCACACTCATCAAAAAACCCCAGAAAACAACCTCTAGGTTCATCAGATTTGAACCACCTCAGTTCAATTGCTGATTCACACTGTTGTACAGCAGAAAACAACACAACATTGTAAAGCAATTATCCTCCAACTAAAGAAAAAAACACCAAAAAATGGAAAACAAGCGTTGGGGAGAATGTGGAGGGTATCCTTGGGCACTGCTGATGGGAATAGAAGGTGGTATAGCCACTGAGAAAAACAGTAGCGGAGTTCCTCAAAAAATTAAAAATAGAACTACCATATGATCCAGCAATTCTACTTCTGGGTACATGCCCAAGAGAACTGAAAACAGGGCCTCAAAGAGATGCTTGTACACCCATGTTGATAATAGCATTAATCACAATAGCTAAAATGTGAAAGCAAGCCAGGGAGCCATTGATGATGAATGGGAAAACAAAACGTGGTCCATACATGCAATGGAATATTATTCAGCCTTAAAAATGAAGGGAATTCTGCAATATGCTCCAACATGGATGAACCCTAAGGACATTGTGCTAAGTGAAATGCACTAGTCACAAAAAGACAATTTCTGTACAATTCCACTTACAGGAGGTACTTAGAGTAGTCAAAACTCATAAAGAAATAAAATATAATGGTGATTTCTAGGGGCTGGTAGGAGGGGAAATGGAAAGTTATTGTTTAGTAGACACAGAGTTCAATTTTACAAGAATGAAAAGAGCTGTGGAGATGGATGGTGGTGATGGTTGCATAGCAGTGTGATGAATTAATATTTAATCCCACTGAAATGCAATTTAAAACAGTGAAGGTGGTAAATTGTATGTTATGTGCATTTTACTGCAATAAAAAGAAAGAGATAATAAAGCTGCCAGCATTTAAAAATCAAGAGTATGCTAACAACCTGAATTATCTGAATGTTCTTGAAACAGAGGAAGATTTGGCATTACTGAGTCAGTGTCCAATGGGGTCATGATCATCAGGGGCATGGGGAGAGGTCCCTTTGACCTCTCGCTCATCAACTGACATCAATCCTTATCCGACCAGCTTTGCTCATTTCTTGCACCTGCTCGGGACACCCCTGTGGGCACTAGAGTTTGAGATTCTTCCTTAGAAGAATGCTTCTCGACTTAACCATTGAGAAGGACCAGATTTGCTTTTTAAAATTACCAGTTCACTGTGGAATAACAATTTCATAAAATATTTTAAAATAAATTACAAGAAAATGATCATGTGCTTGGGGGTCACAGTAATGCCACTGACTATAAAAATTTCCTGACGCTTGTTTCTCAGTTTTCTCTCTTATCTCCTTGGGCGCAGCTAACCTGGAGTTCTAGAACACCACAGGTCTATGCAGGCACGTGCTGAGTTAAAGAGGCCCAACTGCAGCATGAATCAGAGTCACTTGGAAGGCCTGTTAAATGCCCTTTGCTGGGTCTCACCCTTGGGGTCTCTGATTTTGAGGTCTGGGGTTGGGACTGAGATTTGCATTTGTAACAAGCTCCAAGATGATGCCAATGCTCCTAGTCCCTGCCTGGACCTCTTCTGGGGGATACCCACAGAGACCCCAAATCTGATTCAGGGCTATATTCCTGTCCCTAGAGTATGGTTGGTTCCTTTGTAAACCCTGACTTGACAAATATCAGACAGGGAGAGTTACTGAACTTTTCCAGGGCCTTTAAGTGATGAGGAAGAGAAGGCACATGAAACCCCCAGTCTTCAGATGTTTTGGGGAGCGACATCTTTTCTGTTTGCCTGTGGGTCCAGGCCTTTGCTTCTGTGGGTCTCTCAGCAGGTAGGTTGGGTTCCGATGGTTCCACTTGGTTCTGATGGCTGCCATCTGACTCTGACAGGTCTTGGGGAATTCTGGAAGGCCCGGTGTGCTCGCACATTAAAATGGTTACCAGGTGCACACAGATGAAGAAGGATGTAGACAACCATGTTGCCTGGCTGTATTACCCACGTGTGAATCCTCTAGGCTCCAGGGGTAATGCAGTCTTGTGCTTCTGTTGCACGGCTGGGCTTGGCTTAACACGAAGCCACCAGCTCCTGCAGGCAACTGAAGACTGGCTCTTTTCCAGGATGAAAAATTTTCCCCGAGGTGGACAGAGTTATGTGCAGCTCGACAAGGACAGGACACCTGGTGTTCAGTGAATATTGATCTGACACTCTGGTCGGATCTCAGGTCTCTGGGGCCTTCATCAGAGCCAGAAACACTCCTAACAGAGGTTCTTACAATTTCCCAGATTCACAATGGGAATTGTGCCTGCTGTGGTATATTTGGACTTGTCTCTTGATGTAACTTTTTAATTTTAAAAATTACATGTGTTTTCTTCTGCAAGATACAAACTGGCTTATGATCCTGCAAACTGGGTCAGCATAGATGAGCGCTCTGGGGTGGTCATCACTGTGAAGCCGGTTGACCGAGAATCTCCTCATGTCAATGACAGCATTTACGTAATCATCGCTCATGCTGTTGATGATGGTAAGCACTGACCCAGAATTGTCAGAGCGGGCTATGTTTTCTTGCTCCTAAGGGAAAATGACACAGGTGAATGTCTTTCAGCACAACTGGGAAAGATATAAACCTTTTTATCATTGTGCATCTATACTGATGATTATTTTTGATGATAATTCTTGAAATGGCAAACTAGGGGGCTATGCCATAGAAAGAGGGGTAGTGTTCATTCAGAAGAGACGATGAGCCTGATAAGGATACAGCCACCACCACAGCATCTTTTTCATCTGTTTATAAGACAACTCTCTAGCTCTTTGTCAAAGCCAATTGTATATGATAAACATGAGCAGTTTCCTTGCACTTGGACTGCTTTATAAGCTCAGGAAAATGTGACTGTGCAGGACAGATTTGTCATCAACCACTTTTATCAGCATGTTTTAACACTTTTCTCTGTACTCTCTCTCAAGGCTGTATTTCTAAACCTACCAAAGCAGAAAGCTAGAAAAATAAAATATTTCCAGTAATTTTAATGATTGTATTTAAGAAAATCTGTAAATTAGACTTGTAATAAGAGTTGTCTTATGAGCCCAGATTCCCAAGCATACATGGTTGTATATCCCATTTGCATAATTAACAGTTGTATAATTAATGTTGCTTAGGGAGATATTAAATCTGTGTTCCTAATTGGCTTTAGATGAGGGTTCCATAACTCTGTTATGGATGTTTTAATGAATGGCACTGTTTTTTCAGTGGAATAGTTTAAAAAAAAATAAATTTTTATTTTGAGGTCATTGTAGACTCGCATGCAGTTTTTAGAAATAAGATAGTGGGATCCCAAGTACCTGTTGCCCAGTGTCCTCCAGGGGTGACACTTTGCAAAACTCTAGTGCAGGATTCAGACCAGGATTACAGTGTGGACCCAGTATAGAAGCTGAGGTCTGCAGAACTACATCACACCCATCCCCGCTGCCGCCCGCGCCCCCGCCCCCGCCCCCACTCCTGCTTTAACAACTTCCATGGCTGATATTATCGTCTACTCGATAATTGTCCCTCATTCAGCAAGTGTTTTATTAACTTATCCTACCCAGATTTTCAAAAGAGCAGGAAGATAGATCCAGCCCTTGTAATAAAGCTTATTGAAAGGGAATTGGCTTCAGTGTCTCCGCGGAGTGGTTCTTTTCTGCAGAGGCCAAGAGCACTCATTCGCAGGCGTCTGTGTTCTGGGGCAGCCTCTGGAATTAATCAGCAACCTTGCTGGGACGCCCTCCTCCCCACCCAGGTGTCCCTCCGCAGACGGGAACGGGGACCATGCTGCTCTTCCTGTCAGACGTCAACGACAACGCTCCCACACTCCGCCTGAGCTCTCAGCACCTGGAGGTCTGTCAGTCTGCGGGAGACAAGTCCCTCCTCATTGAGGCGGAGGACAGCGACCTAGAGCCCTACTCCGACCCGTTCACCTTCAAACTGGACAGCACGTGGGGAGACACAGAAGACATGTGGAGACTGGGGGAAAACAGGGGTGCGTATCACACTGGCCAGAAAGGCTGGGAAAGGACAGAAACCTGACTCACACACACTCAGGCCAAGAGGAATATGTTAGCTTATGTCACCAAGAAAGCGGCAGGTAAGCCTGTGTCCCAGCAGACCTGGGTGCCCAGAGGACTTCCTGGAGGCAATGGCTCCCGACCTTGGCTCTGTGGTCCCTTCATCTGCAGCCAGGCTCTCCTTTGGAGACAGAAGTGTGGTGGCTGGGAGTCCCTGGGACTCTCTGGTGCCTGGCAAGAAGGTGTGCATCATCACAAGGCTTGAGCCACCTGCCCTGCTCAACACTGGGTAGGGGTTGGGAGGGCAGATGTACTGGATGGCTGGTTCTGAGCCCACACCTGGACCTGGCTGGGATCTGAGCTTAGCCCCTCCTGATCCACATGGGTGAAGAGTTCAGAAAGTGTGGGTGCCCTAAAGAAAAACTGGGGTGCTGTTTCCATAGCCATGAGTAGACAGTTTGCAGTGAGTCCTGAGCCTTTCTAGAGAATCATCAACCTGAGGGTGGTCTTGGGAACCACTTTACATGCAGCTGGTGTCCATGGGAGAGAGTGGTCATGGCCACCTCCAACTTCCTACAGAGCCTGGCACAAGGGAGGCATTAAGAAATAACCCCTGAGCAGCTGAACAAATGAACACATCAATGCAGCTAAGGTCTCCCTCCCTCTGCAGGTTGTTCAGTGGAACTTCTAATGCAGAGAAGCCTTCCACTTGGTGACTACTCTGTGCCGCTTCTCATCGGAGACAAACAGGGACTTTCCCAGAAGCAGACTGTCCACGTGAGGGTCTGCTCCTGTCCCGATGGATTCACCTGTGCGGAGCCCCTCGTCGCGAGAGCTGGGGTCATGAAGGGCGCCCTGGCCCCTCTCTGTGTAGCATTCATGGCTCTGGCAGGTCAGCATAGATAGGAGCTGTCCTGGGAATGCAGCTCCTCTCCCCAGGCTGTAAGCCAAGGGCATAGAGTCCTCTGGGGTAGGGGGCACAGGTGGCCGAGGTCAGCGGGGTGCCTTTGAGAATGACCCCCAGGCTCACGGGAGG
>NW_011494739.1:5972499-5991930 GCF_000754665.1 Bison bison bison
GGCCCAGGCTCAGATGGGAGGTTTCCACCCTGGTCAGACAGGCTGCCTGCCTGGCAAAGGGGGCTTCTGCTTAGTAGCAGACTTTACAGCAACGGAACCTAGAGATAGACGCCGTTTAAGGACAGTGGTCCACTGTCTATGGACTCCTGCTAAGCAGGAGACGCGGGTTCAATCCCTGGGTCTGGAAGATCTCCTGGAGAAGGAAATGGCAACCCGCTCCAGTGTTCTTGCCTGAGAAATCCCATGGACAGAGGAGCCTGGTGGGCTAGAGTCCATGGGGTCGCAAAAAGTCAGGAATGACTGAGCAACAGAGCAGAGGTGATTTTAATAGCTGAGGACGGCAATGTACACAAGCTCCCAGGCTTGGCAAAGGCTAACAGGGAAGCTCAATTTTCAAGCAGACAGTAGAGTATTACTGGTCACATAGTATTACTCAGTCTGACAAATAGTTAGCTCTCACCTACTGTGCCCCAGGCTGTGCTAAGCACTGAGGCTGCAAAGATTGATGAAGGCTCAGCTTGCCCCCATGAGCCCCCAGCCAAGTTATATGCCAGCAGCACAGGTTCCTGTGGGAGGGAACCTCTGATTGGCCAGAGCTCTGGCATCTCATCTCTCCCTTGTTTTGTCATAGCCGCTCTGCTCCTCCTGCTGCGATGCCGCCTTGTATCCGAAGCCAACAGGCAGGGTCCCTCTGTGCCACAGGATGAGGGGATCCAGACCCTGCTCGCATGGAATGAGGAGAGCAGAGCCGATCCTCTCCAGGTAGTGGAGCTGGACTGTGTCTCATGAGGACCATGTGGTAGGCTCTCCATACTGCTCTCGTTCACTGCCCCCTCATGTCGTCATCTCGTCACACTTGTCTAGGGCACTGGCTCTCAACTGGGGGCGATTCTGACCCCCATCCCCACCCCAGGGGACATCTGGCAGTGTCTAGAGGTGTGTTGGTGGTTACAACTCAACTGGGAGTGAAGAGTTGGCCGGGATGGTGGGAGTGGATGATGCTTTCGTGTCTGGTGGATAGAACTAACTGGGGGACACTGCAGGCCGTTCTGCTGTGCTCAGGACAGCCCCCATGACAGAGAAGTCACCCACCCAAGTGTTAGCAATGCTGAGGCCGAGAAACTTTATTTAGGGCAAATGACATTTTTCAGGTGAGTTTCTCTAGTATTACTAACAGCAGCTACCAATTATGTCCTTGTTCAGTTCAGTTCAGTCGCTTAGTCGTGTCTGATTCTTTGCGACCCCATAAATCGCAGCATGCCAGGCCTCCCTGTCCATCACCAACTCCCGGAGTTCACCCAGACTCATGTCTATCGAGTCAGTGATGCCATCCAGCCATCTCATCCTCTGTCGTCCCCTTCTCCTCCTGTCCCCAGTCCCTCCCAGCATCAGAGCCATTGGTAAATAAGGCTGCCACTGTGTCCACACTTCCCTGTTATTCCATCTTATGTGAATACACCAGCCTACATCCACACACTGGGGACACTGCACACTCTCAAGAAGATTCCCTTCATCTAGACACCATCACTGATTCCACCCGCCGTGTCCTTTTCTGCCATCGGACACACTCCCTGATCAAGAGGGTCTGCAGGACAGCACGGGCTCCTCTCCTCTCTGTGGGGAAGCCAGTGAGCCCTTAGGAAAGAAATCCAGGCCTTCCCTGGTGGCCCAGTGGTCAAGAATCTGCCTGCCAGTGCAGGAGAGAGACACTGGTTCGATCCCTGGTCTGGGAAGATCCCACATGCTGCAGAGCAACTGAGCCCATGGGCCACAACTACTGAGCATGTGCCCTAGAGCCTGTGCTCCGCAACAAGAGAAGCCACCACAATGAGAATCCCAAGCACTGAGACCAAGAGTAGTCCCCACCTGAAGCAACTAGAGAAAGCCCTCGTAGCAAAGAAGACCCAGCACAGCTGAAATAATAAATAAATAAATCTTTTTAAAAGAGAAGAAATCCAGCACTTCTCAACATCTGAGTCCCTCAGTGAATATTTGTTGAGTGAGAAATGGATAAGGCTCCCCACATCACCGCCCACTGTGGTGACCCCAAGAACCATCACTGAGGCTTAGAAGAGGGCAAGGACCAGTTTTGAGATGCTGAGGCTGATTGATACGAGGTTTTCTCTTTGGTTGCTTGATTTTTGTTGTTGCCATCACTTCACGTGAACCGCTAAACAAGAAACTTCACTTCCTGACCAGCGATTACAAAGCGTCCGCCTGCCAGGGTTGCCCTCCTGCTTCACAGCGCAGGCTGTTTTCCAGGGTCAGGATGCTGTCTGTAATGCCAGAGGGGAGACGCTACTCGCTGTCTTCTGTGTTTAATGCCGCCATCTGTAATTTCAGCCCTAGCTGTATTTCTTTCCCCCGGTCCCACAGGGAAGGTCATACCTCAGGGATCACACGCCAGCCCTGTCCATCAGCGCAGCCCAGGCGGGCGCCAAGCTGGGAGCTAAGGTGAGTGTGGCTCATTTGCTGCTTGTGTTGAAACAAAAGGGGTGACTTTGATGACCGTTCGATGCGAGGGGGACACCATGGCTGCTCCCCCACCCACATCCTGGGATGTCCCCCTACAGGCCCACCCCTCGCCTGCTTTCACCCCAGCCGCTCCTGCAAAGCCCCTGCAATTCTGCTCAACCTCACATGCCTTTGCTCCCAGCTCAAGTGTCGGATGGCTCAGGGCCACACTCCAGTCCGTCCAGCGCTAACTTCACGACTTTAAACATTATTTTCCTTTAAATGGACTTGTGTCCAAAAGAAGTGCATTTCTTTAAACAGGAAATTTTATATTTCAATTGTAAGCAGAAAACAAGTTTTACTTGTATAAAGAGCAGGTGAGTGAAACACAGACACAATAGAAATAGAACCCTGTAATTCTAGGTAGAAAATGTGGGAAGAGAGAGAGAACCAGGACAGGCTGGCACCTGACGGACACTTCCTCCTTGATGTCATTAGGAGCATGGAAGAGGAATTAGACAGGGACTGATTTTTCTCACCGCGCAGTTCAATGTCATTTGAAACCCTGTTCCCAGTCTGGCTAAACTTTCCCTTCTCTAAGCAAACGAAGACTCCACTTTGGAAAAGAGCGAGTTGACCCAGGGCTGGTGTCATTTATTGTGCAGACGCCTGGCTGGGGAGAGCAGGACCAGGTCCAGAGGGCATCTGCCCACCACTCCATGTTCCCAGGGGGAGGGGGCACAGAGACTCCTGGGGGGGGCTGGCAGGGGCTTCTCTTCCTTGACTGGTCTATAAGCTTCTGGAGGCCAGAGCTCCTGGTAGGCACAGTAAAAACTCTGGTCCACTAATCGTGCCCTGGGATTTGCACTCTGCAAGTATAATCCCACAGCATCTTTACCAACCCCCTGCCAGAGGGTACCTTGCTCCCCCAACTGCAGGGGAGGACACCAAGTCTGCTCTTCTATTTTCTGGTGAGTCTCTAGGTTCCCTTTATGATGTCCTGCAAATAGTCAGTGTACCTGTTATGGCTGGATTGATAGTCAGCCATTCACACACCTTCCCTCAGTGAGATTGTCACTTACGATTATCAGGTGACCTGCTATTTTAAAATCTGTGACAAGGCACGGACTTCCTTAGAACTGTTACTGAGGACCTGTGCCTGCTTTATTTTTTCTGAAATTTTATTTCATGATTGAAGGGCTTATATTAAAAATAGAAACCCAAAGCAAAAGTTGTCCACAATCCCATCCCAGATCTAAACAGTTTCATCTGTCTGTGTCAGCTTCTAGATCTTGTGTGCATATTCAGTTGGCAGGTGTTTATAATATCATCCATAGAATGTTAGAATCTTCAAGTCACGTTGGGTCACACATACCCACTTTAGTTTATTCTTTTCCCTTGCTTCTCTTCACCTTTCCTTTTCTACTTCCATTTCCCCTCCCCCTCATCATAATGCTAATTTTTATTTGCATGTGAGTATCTGAGGAGGAAAAGGTGTAGCTTCTTTGTTTTCACCTAGAGGGAAATGCGTTACCTTTGGAGTAAACCAGCATTTTCCCCTAGGATAGAAAATAAACACTACCTTCTCTGTTGAGTGTATCTGACCAAGTACACCTTGTCCTGGGAACTCCAGTGAGTTGCATGGCTTTGCTCCTGCTGCTGGGACTTCACTGGTGATGGACAGTGGGTTCCCTTCTAGAAGGTTCTGTGATTCTGGTAGAACAAACACACAGTTGTGAAAACCTCATATATCTAACTAACTATTGTGATTGTTGGGTGTTACTGAGTTGTTGTTTGATACTATACTGTACAAGTCGCTTCAGTCATGTCCAACTCTGTGCAACTCTATGGACAGCAGCCCACCAGGCTCCTCTGTCCACGGGATTCTCCAGGCAAGAATACTGGAGTGGGTTGCCATTTCCTTCTCCAGGCCTTGTACTTGGTTAATACTCTCCTGTCATCATCTTGAATATTTGATAGCTCTGATCAAATATGACACCCACAAATAACTGCATTTCTCTGTATTCATGTCTGGGTACCAGAGGTCATCTACAAGATCAAGAGCAGTGGCCTTGGCCCTAACCAACTTCCAGTCCATTGACTCCACACCTCCTGCCAAACTGAGCCATGTCCTTATATACTCCATGTACACATTCTAAAACTATAGCTGTGCTTTTTAACATGACTTTTCAGACTCACACAAAGTTGTAAAAATAGTTCAGAGTTCCTGCGTACCTTCCACACAGCTTTCCCCCAGAATAATAATCTACATAGTATGTTATCAAAACCAGAAAACTGACTTCGGTATGACACTATTGACACAGGCCTCAAATACAGACCTTATTTGGACTTCACTAGTGTAACTAGCTATTGTTTAACAAAAAATTTACTCTTCTGACAAGAGCTAAAATGGTTTCTCAAGGGCCAAAGAGTCACTGTTTTCATGACAGAAAGCTTTTAAGAAAGAATTCAAGACCTCTATAATTCATTATTTTTCTCAGGCTACATTTGAGCCAAGATAAAAATGAGTTATTCTCTTTTGCACAAACATGATTCCATGAATCCTTGAAAGGGCTTGTGCATTGATAGGTGTGTCCCTCTGACCATGGAAGGGTCAGCTTCATAGGCATGGAACCCAGTCAGTCCCACAGGGCCCTGTGCTCAGAAGGGCCTTGTACTTGGTTAATACTCTCCTGTCACCATCTTGAAACACTTTATATCTGGCAAGGGGCTCACATTTTTTATGCTGGGTCCTTCCAATTATGTAACCAGCCTTGGGTCTTAGGGATGAATGGGCCACATTCACAGACTTTGAGGCCACACTCTCAGCACACTGTGAGTCTGATGTGAATTTTGTAGACCCAAGATGGGCTTGAAAATCTCATATGTTCATGCTCCATCCCCACAAAGCAACTATAAAACTCACCCATGGATTTCTGCTAGGAATACCTACACTATCATCAGATACCTTTAGTGCAGAAACAGGAGGCCTCATGGTTACAAGAATTTCTAGTTATGTGTTTGCATCTTTGGGTAATTTATATGAAACCAATAAACACTTAATTTTTTTTTACTTTAATTAATTTTTCATTTTTAAAAATAATTTCAGGGTCATGGTGTGTTTTTTGAACCAAGTGTGAGAAACAAATACTCTACTCCTGTAAGTATCAATGAACAAGTTACCATGAAAAGAGTTACCTTACAGTCCTGGCAGCCGTGGGAAGCCCTGAAAATGGAAAGCTGGGAAGGGGGAAGATGGTAAAAATATATCCAACCAACATCCAAATAAGCTGAAAGCAGTGAATGTGGGAAGCAGTGAAAAAAGTGAAAGTGTTAGTCACTCAGTCTTGTCTGACTCCTTGCAGCCCTATGGACTGTAGCCCACCAGGCTTCTCTGTCCATGGGATTCTCCAGGCAAGAATACTGGAGTGGGTAGCCATTCCCTTCTCCAGGGGGTCTTCCCAACCCAGGGCCTGAACCTGGGTCTCCTGAATTGGCAGGTGGATTCTTCACGGTCTGAACCATGACTTCTAGGGAGCAGATGAGAACTAAATAAAGTACTTACCTCCAGACCTGAAGGCACCAGAGATTTTCAGTCCCTGACAAGTTTCTTTTGCTGCTGAGAAGCTAGGAACTTGGTGAAGGCCTGAGTATTCTTTTGCTTTGATTCTTTATGGATTTATAGAAGTTTTGAACTACGGGGAATATAGAGGCCACTAGTGCATTTCCTCCTAAACCTTTCTAACAGCAGAATCCTTCTTTACAAATGAGATCTTACAAAGAATGCCATTATAAATAAAACAGAAAAGAGCTGTTTTTTTATTAGTACTGATTTTGAAGTGCAATGACATTTACAACATACACCTGTTGCCAAAGCAACAAATAAAAATAGTGATTCAACTGGAAACAATAACAACAAAAAGGAAGCTGGATATTGTGGAGGAAGTTTGCAGAGTTCTTCCTTAGCATCTAATTAATTGCCTCACATTGTTGAAATTGATTCTTAAGGTGTCAAGAAAATTTCAATTTATGACAATAAGCAGTTTCAGATATTTTTAAGGGAGTTCAGCTTATCGTATCAGGTTCTCTTTGATTAAGCAAACAAGCGACAAAAGGCTTCGTTCAAGTTTCATAAAAGCAATTATAATATTTTTGCTTTTATTCACATGTTGGGAGGGCTCAGTTAAAAAGATGTAAGCCCTTCTCCATTATATTAGAAAAATAACATTAAATATTATTATTAAAATAACTTTCACATAATTAGAATGAAATTCAAACACTCTTGCTGAAGTACCTTTGAGGAGTTGTGGGTCCTGGGAACATGCCTGAAGCCAGGGCTTCTGTGCCGAGTGGCCAGGGGAGGGAAACTGTGCTCTTGGCCTTGACGGAGTCACGTGCAGTAAATGTGGCAAAATGAAGCAAAAGCAGCAAAAAGTGGTGTGTGGTGGAACCTAAAATCTACTCAAGAAAAAATCGACCCTGAGTTTCCCTGGAGACTGGTGTTATACCTTCCACCGGGCTGGGAAGGATCACAGGGTCTGACCAGCAAGCACATTGGAGGAAGGGCCTGTGTGTCTTGTATCCTCCTCCGAGAGGCTCACGGGAGCTGGAGGGCAGTGACTGAGGACACAGCATCACCAGGCAGCAGGTCTCCAGGGTTGTTGGTAGGGGTTATCCCTGCTATCTCTTTGGCTAAGAGCGTTTAGTTCAATTCGCAATGGTGGGATGGGATGGGTTTATGTGTATAGACAGATACGGGTACAGACAGGTGTGTGTGTATATATATATCTTCATGGACATGTAAAATTATCCTAAACTTCACAGTGTTTTATACACATCTTCTGGAGTATACAAAGTACCCCTAAATTCAGGGGTGATCAGAAGTCATTGCAGCTGTAAAAGTCACCAATGTGTTTCTGAAAGTGAAAGTGAAGTCACTCAGTTGTGTCCCATTCTTTGGGACCCCATGGACTGTAGCCTACTAGGCTCCTCCATCCATGGGATTCTCCAGGCAAGAATATTGGAGTGGGTTGCCATTTCCTTCTCCAGGGAATCTTCCCAACCCAGGGATCGAATCTGGGTCTCCGGCATTGCAGGCAGACACTTTACCCTCTGAGCCACCAGGGAATGCTCTCATGTCACTCTCCAATTTAAATCCACCTGACAGCTGGCCGTTGTCCTGGCATGGTCTGCAGCCCTGAGATCTGGGATCATCTGGTCCCTCCTGCGCTGTCCTCCGCCTGCAGGTCTGGGCTGCCTCCAGCCTCCTGGCCTCTGCTGGCCTTCCCTCCTCGTGGGCCCTCCTCTTCCTGAGAGGCCCCGGGTGCAGGCGGCCTCTCTTGCACCTTGCACGCTCATCACTATGTTCCTCTCACCCTGGGTGGAGGCCCCGCACCTGTGTGAGCCTGAGTGAGGGGCTGCTTGGCCTCACATGCACAGGCCTGACTACATGATGCAGGTGAGGCTCTCTGGGGTCCCGGGTGGCCCCCACATGGAGCCTCCTAAGCCCACCTCCTCATGGCTCTACCCCACGCCTCAGCCAGAACCTGAGACCCAGGTCCATGAGAGAGAGAAGGCAGCAAGGCACCCTGTGTGCACGAGGTGCGGCTGACCTACCAAGGCAGGAGGAGGGGGATTAGAACCTGAGATGAGCTGTGCGTTGTGGGGACAGGTGGTGGGATGAGCTTCCCCATGTGGGGCAGTCAGCCTCTTGCTGATTCATGTTTGTGGACCAGACCCAAACTCTGCTGGCCAGGCTCACTCGGCTTCCTTCTTCCCTGGAAGCCAAGGCGTGGAGGGCCCACCAGTCCCTCAGTCAAAACCGTCAGGGCTGCCCTCTCTCCCTGCACACACGGAGGTGACATCTGGTTAAATTGCCCTTGGCCTGTTGTCCCCTCCAGGAGAGCTGAGACAGTCCTCCACCTGGTGGTGGCCCCCGTGTGCCCGCCAGCGGAGGCCATCAACTGAGGGGAGCTGTGAGCTGACTCCGACAGGATTAGGACTCTTTTCTTCACTTTTCAGGTTTGCCTCAATACCGTGGTGCCCAGAGGACCCCTGGAAATGAGAGCAGGAGTGATGGCAAAGGTGCTGAGTCAGGTAGGAGGCCCCCAACTCTGCAGATGCTGCATTAGAGGGTCTGGGTGCTCATCAGAGCCTCCTGGGGACCTGTTTTGTGAGACGTGCCTGGGGGCCCCTTCCTCAGGTTGTTAGAGTGGATGAAGATGGGTCACGGGAAGTGAGAACCCTTCTAGTCTAGTCCCTGGTTATCATCACGTGTCATCTGGCTTACCCACATTCACATCTGTGTATCTGCCCTCTCCACCCCACACAGCTTGCCCTGTGGATGGAGCGGGTGGGGACCAGTTCACCATCTGACTGGGCCGAGGAAGGCTGCTTCCTGCTGAGGCCCATCCCCCTGTCCCCCAGGCAGGCAGGGAGCCTTCATTAGTGCAAACTTGGAGCTGAGCTGGGTGGTGTGAGAGGAGGCAAAAACAGCAGATTAGAAGGCCCGGTACTTTCCCTTGTGAGCCTTCTAACTTAGTTGGGGTTTATGATGAATTATTGATCTCACAAGGCTTCTAAACTGCTGAATCAGGGCTGGAAGCTTCTGCTGTCACAGGCCTCGGGAGCTTTGAGCACAGACCCCCTGCAGATCCTGGTTTGCTGTGTGCTCACCAGGCCCATCCTTAGTTATCTACTTGGCTGCACTGAGGGGACATGATGGAACTGATGACACCCCAGTCACAGCCCCTGGATTCACCTTTCAGCTGGCTTCCCCCCCGCCACCCATGCCCCAAGGCATAGGGCCACACGGTGGCCACAGTTCCTGCAGGTGTGTGATGTAAGGATGAAGGTTCCCAGGTACTGTGGTCAGCAGGTCTGGGGACCAGTAGATGCAGGGCCAGGAGACGATATTCCCACTAAATGGAGAGCCTGGAGGAGCCCCCGCAAGCGGAGCAAGGTGGACACAGCTGGCTGAGAGCCTGGGGACATGGTGGGGGATGGGTCTGACTCTGAACATCTTCAGGCCCTAGATGAGTTCACTTTCACATGAATGCTGTGAGCCAGTGATGGCTTAGAAGAGTCTTGTAAACCCATCCCCACCTTGATCTATGAAACAGGCTCTATGAAACATTAGAGACCTTATAGGGTATTTGGCAGAGAAGGCAATGGCACCCCACTCCAGTACTTTTGCCTGGAAAATCCCATGGACGGAGGAGCCCGGTAGGCTGCAGTCCATGGGGTTGCTAGAGTCGGACACAGCTGAGCGACTTCACTTTCACTTTTCACTTTCATGCATTGGAGAAGAAAATGGCAACCCACTCCAGTGTTCTTGTCTGGAGAGTCCCAGGGACGGGGGAGCCTGGTGGGCTGCCGTCTATGGGGTCGCACAGAGTTGGACACGACTGAAGCGACTTAGCAGCAGCAGCAGCAGTAGGGTATTTGGAGGTCAACAGGGAAAAGCCCTTTAACCTCACCCATCCATCCGTCCCACAAACATGTATTGGGGATGGTCATTCAAGGTGACAGCAGGCTTAGGGCCAGGAGGGGAGGTCTCAGGCCTGGGTGAGGGATGAGTCTACCCTGTAAGAGGGTAGAAGGGGTGGGCGGTTTTCTTCCATGTCCCCGTCATCCTACCCAGGTCAGGGCCACCGTCATTGTGTGTTCCCTCCCTGAGATCAGGAGGAGTGTGACGGGGACCCTCCTTTCAGTTTGCTGCCGTATCTGAGTCTGTAGAAACGCCTGTGATGGGACAAGGCTCACAGGCCATGGCACTCACCTCCTCTCCTCGGTTCCCCTCCAGCAGCTCTGTGGCACCCGTGACCCCGAGGGTGATCCTGGCTACCCACCTCATGTCTACGCAGAGGAGGGCGAGTGTGAGCAAGCAGACAGCCTCAGCTCTCTCACCTTCTCTGAACATGACCTACCACCCGACGTGCTGGACTCTTTGGGGCCAAAGGCTGCTCCACTAGAAGAAATATATTCTCAGTCAGCCTTTTGTTCCTAAAAAATGCATATTTTGGTGAATTGGAATAATTCACAAGGGGAAATCACTATTCTAGAATGCCTTTTTCCTTTTGTTTTTTAAAAATTACCTTCTAGTTTTTTTTTTTTAATTTCTTCTAAGTCCTTGTTAAACCTTTCTTGCATCTTCTCAATCCTTGTCTCCAGAGTTTCATCTACTAAAAAAAAAAAAAAATTACCTTCTAGTTCTAACAGAATGAGGGTAAACTGAGTCTGGATTAAATGATTCGACATTCTGGGACCTCTTGAACCAAAACAAAACAGCAGGTCATACTTCTTAAAAAATTTGTCAGGCATATTTTCTAGAGAAATTTGAATTTAATTGTGTAATTCCTTGCTTCCATGAGCAGCCCAACTCCGAGAATAAATGAAATATAATCCACAGATTACCCCAATTATTTGAGAACAACAGATAATGCTGGGGGAAACAACAGGTAAAACTGGGAAAAGATTTTTAAGTGCTTACTTAAATTTCTTTATTATGGTTCTGCTTCAGTTTAAGTGAAACACAATAGGGTAATATTTTGTAGAATATTTGCAATTAGTATTTTTAGTGATTTTTAAAAATATATTAGTCCCATTGCACTTTTTGAGTAGATAAATAGATAAAATTTATTACCAAAAGAGAAATAATTAAAACTTAAAACTTTATGAGTGGTAAATATTAAAAAAAAACTGACATAATTTAACTTGCATATACTATGTAATGAAAATAACTTAGGAGCCTTTGAGTGACTCAATTCTGATTAAATTCTATTTTTATACAACATCACAAACTTTAATTGATTTTTACATGTCCACTTATCACTAGTGTAAACTGTGGGGGAGGTGATAGTGTCCTTTATCTAAAAAAAAAAAAATGTAAATAGTAGGACATGTGTCTTGTATAGACTGTTTTCTTGGCTGTGTAATATATAAGAAACTGGTTAAGCAAAATTTTGAAAGATACCAGGGCACTTTAATGTATATACTAGATATCTAAAAGCCTATGGCAAATTCTAAAAAACATATAATTAATGAGCATACTCTTTTGTGCACATCCTCCTGAATTCGAGTCCAACTCTTTGTGATCCTATGAACTGTAACCCACCAGGCTCCTCTGTCCATGGGATTTCCTAGGCAAGAATACTGGCATGGGTTTCCATGACTTCTTCCAGGGGATCTTCCTGAGCCAGAGATCAAACCTGTGTCTCTTACATCTCCAGCACTGGCTGGCAAGTTCTTTAACACTAGTGCCACCTGGGAAGCCCCAAGTTTTAGCTGATGCAGAGTTAAAACTTTTCTTTCTAAAGAAGCTGTGGAAATACTGAAAGAGATCACAAGAATTAGTACATAGTCATTTCATGTGTCACCTAGTGCGTTGGGTAACTGAAAAAGAAGAAAACCATCTCCAAAGGATTGGAAAGTCTAAAACTGGCTCACAGTTGTGTAGAATAGCTGTGCTAATTCTGGAATGATTCTGAGGAGAGCCTACGATGTTTTCTGGGGAATTCAGGATTCCCATCTTAGTCCTATCTTAGAACGGTATACTTCTTGAGTCTGAATGGTTGGTGAGGGTCAGTAGGAAGTCATTGGATACTCCTGGATCTGAGGCAAGGGACAGAAAACTATGGCCATGGGGAACATCTGGCCCACCATCTGTTTTTGTAAATAAAGCTTTATTGGTACACAGCTGTGCTCATATGTTATTTAAGGGCCATCCATGACCACTTTGTGCTTCCATAGTAGTGCTGAGTAATCATGATGAAGATATATGGCTCACAAAGCCCAACACATTTACTTCCTGGCCTTTTAAAGAAAACAAGAACACTGATCCCCTTGTCTAAGGCATTCTTTTTAGGAACTCCACATCTCATCTAACATTTAAATATATCCATAAAAACTTAAAAGTGAAAGTGTTAGTTGCTCAGTCGCATCCAACTCTTTGCAACCCCATGGACTGTAATCTGCCAGGCTCCTCTGTCCATAGAATTCTCCAGGCAAGAATATTGGAGTGGGCGACCCTTTCCTTCTCCAGGGGATCTTCCCAACCCAGGGATTGAACCGGGTCTCTTGCATTGCAGGAAGATTCTTTACCTCCTGAGCCATCAGTGAAGCCCAAATATATCTATACTCTGTGTTAAAGTCAAATACATTGCCATACAACTCTGACAGGTTTTAGATAAGTTTGCTTTTGGCTGTAGGTAACTTGACTCCTTTACTAATGGTTATGAAATCTTGGCAGTTGTGCCTATTAGTGCATTCTTACATTATGAGGCTCTCTCCCACTAATTGTTCTCAAAAGTAGTAAAATACTCATGAAAAATTCAAGAACGTGGAATTGAACAATTAGCAAGAACAAAATGTTATATTTTGTAGATATTTAATTAGACATTTATTAATTTGATTTTGCTGTTTTCTTTGTGTATTCTGAAGTCTGTATATATGTTTTTGTAGGTCTTGAGCCTTTGGGGTATATTGTCCAGTGGAGACACTGGCCCTGTTGGCATGTTTATGAAGCCCACCTGGTACAATGCTTAGACTTTCCCCTTTAGATTCCTGTCTATGTTGTATATTATCACCTGCCCCAACTGACGTCTGCAGGGAGCATTCTTGAATATTGGCTGGTTCTCCCCATAGGTTGATTCCCAGGTCTATCTCCATGCTTTAAAAGGTTTCCATTAGAAACAGCCTCACCAGGAAGTTTTGGGAAAAAAAATGTTAGCCTCCAGTGGAATTTATGTACACTCGTGAATGAAACCAAGTCTTACTAATGGCAATGAAGAAGGCAATAAAACAGAAATAGTAAATATTTTCCTAGAAAATGTGATTTTTTTAAAGAACATTAGCCTCCAAATTACTTAGCAATCCAAAGATAGCTGCCGTCTCATAAGTTAAATATTTATTTTGCATTTCATCAATTTTGGGTTTCCATTTCCATTTACAGTCTCATTGGCTTTATGGAGTTTTTCATCAAGGGAGTTTGTTTTTCTTACTTTTCTAATTTGCTAAGCACAGAAGCTATCTTGGTTGTTAAAAGTTTCCCAGCTGAAACACTAACCCAGGAAACCTTATCTTATGTCCTTGTTGAGTAGGCATAGCAACAGTCCCCTGAAAGATGGCATGTGGGCAGAAGACGGCAGACCTCGTGTGGTTGTTGTCTCCTCTGAAATGCGTGTGTTAGAGGCCAAATAAATCTGCCTCTGCCCACATGCAGAGAAGAAGGAGGAGGAGAAAGAATGTTGGAGCTATAAAGACAGAGAAGACTGGTTCTTTCACTTTCCCAGCATGAGGTCACTGGTATTGGAATGTGACAAGAATATGCAGCTGCAGCATAATTGCTTCAGTATCTGTTACCTCTCCTTCCTCAGTAAAAGACCCAGAATGTGTGGCCATCCAGAATGGGAAGGACATTTCCCATCCTCCCTTGCAGCTCGTGTGGGCATGTGACTACATTCCAGTCAATGGAGGGCAACTTCCAGAAAGCTGTAGACTCATCTCTTCCCTCTCTTCTCTTTCTACTGGTTGGAATGAGGAGATGATGACTGGCACAGGGGCAGCGGCTCTGGACATCGTCATTAGCTGATGCATGATGCCTGGACAGGATAGAAGAGGTGGAGGTCTCTAACACCAGGGAGCCCTGCTGGACCCATCCCAGGACCCCATCTCCTCAAATGAAGGAGAATTAAATACATTTTGTTCAAGCCACTGCTGTTTTGGATTTTCTGTCACTCAAGGCCACATGTACTTTTAAGTGTTATAAAATATAGGAGCAAGATAAGCAAGCTGTAAATAGAAGAACTCAAACTTGGGGCATGGGCTTGTAGATGCATCTGAGGGCAGGGATTCAGGCAGTGGGTCTGGAGGACAGGTGGCCCATATCAAGCAGAAACAAAGCATTTACTAACAACTCTCATCTGTTGTTTTTTGGAAAGCAGCCCTTGGTCTTCCCTGGTGGCTTAGACAGTAAAGAATCTGCCTGCAATGCAGGAGAGGGGCTTAATCCCTGGGTCAGGAAGATCCTTTGGAGAAGGGAACAGCAATCCACTCTAATATTCTTGCCTGGAGAATTCGATGGACAGAGGAACCTGGCGGGCTACAGTCCATGGGGTTACAAAAAGTCAGATATGACTGAGTGACTAACACTTTTACTTTCCTTGTTCTGAAAAACGATTGAGGAAGAAAGTTGTGGGAGAAATTCATACTGTAGAAATGCATTAGAGTAAAGTCCCACAGGAGAGATGGACATGGGCGACTGCTGGCCAGGGCTGGAGTGGCATGAAATGTAGGCAGCTGTGCTAATGGAGATGGTCTCGCCTGCAGCCTGCAATCTAAGTTGACTGAGAGCTGGGTAATTTGGAGCCTTGCAGGGCTGAAAAAGCAACTGCTGTGTCTCTCAAATGACATCAGTCATTGGAATGGTTTTGTGCAAAGCAGTACACTTAGTGGAAAATAAAACAAGTGCCCCGTCCCACCAATCTGTGAGCCTGGGGGCAAGAGTCTCTCTAAGGATTTTGCCTTCCTACCCAGGGCTGTCATTTTGGATGACTTGAGGTGGGTGGTGCCATGTACCAAGGGACGGAAGGTGTCAGCCGAAAGAGAAAGCGAGCTTGGAGGCCAATGAGGAAGGTCAGATGCTCCGGGGTTATAAACTACGTCTCAACAAAGAGAGCCCACTGGAAACAAATAGATCAGAAATCTTTATGTTTTTTGAAAGAGAGCTTTGCCTAAGAAACCACAGCCTGGTCTGAAAAAGCCTGTGATTGTTCAACTCTAGAGCAATCCCTGAAAACAAGGAGCAAACTGTGGAAACCATGCAGGTCCCAGGAGGGGCATCCCCTGGGG
Organism: Bison bison bison; assembly: GCF_000754665.1. Taxonomy (NCBI): domain Eukaryota; kingdom Metazoa; phylum Chordata; class Mammalia; order Artiodactyla; family Bovidae; genus Bison; species Bison bison. The sequence continues at coordinate 5,987,803 of NW_011494739.1, forward strand.
TGTCCATCCCAGCCCAGTGCAGGGGAGGCAGCAGCTGGGACGCAGGTGGGGCCAGGCATGGCGATGCTGCCGAGGGGTTGCCGCTGTTCCCGCATCCCTGGGTTTGCTCCTGCAGGTGGGTCACTGGTGACGCTGTTCAGTATTTTGCTTTTTTCCAAATGGCTGCATCCTCCTGTTCGTACTCATTGACTTCATGTTCTGTGTGCTGAGACCAGGAACTTATGATCTAGTTTGTAGGTTGTGAAATCATGAAGAACCTCATCCATATCTGTTGGAGAGGATGCTGCTTTGCCTGGGATCCTGGATTGGGAGCCAAGTGCAGAAACTGGCTGGGGCCTTGTAGCCGGTTCCCTTGGGGGATGCAGGGGAGGGCGTTCTCTGTGTGAGCACAGATAGGTGGGTGCCCAAGGGTGGGTGGCAGCAGAACTACTGTCCCCTATCCTCACTGTCCCTTCTGTCCCTCTTTCCCAAGTCTGAGTGAGGGCAATGGCTTCCCTAAGTGACAATGACATTTCCCAGCCCTCCTTGAACTTGATGTGACCAGGTGACCATGTTCTGGCCAATGGACCTCACACTGCAGCAGCACATCTCAGTCGATGCTGAGATGGAGGAGAGCAGGGAGTGTCTTTCCAGCCCTTTACCCTCCTTGCTGGTGGGAACGTGGCCATGAAGGAAGGCTACTGGGGACCTTGGGAATGGAGACTTCCCAGTGGGGAACGATGTGTTAGAAGAAGCCTCACCCCTCACCTCGGAGACCACGAGGGCCTGAATCACCTCACTTTCATGAGCGAAAAGTACATTTGTCTCTGTTTACTGGGGGTTTGTGATCTGTCATTCACAGCCAAACTGAGTACTGATTAATGCAGGTTATATGACCTACAAAGCAAACCAATAAATAGAAAAAACATTGACATAGCAAAATATGTGTGTCATACTTCAGAGCAATTACCTTGTTTAGTTTTCTTCATTGAACAGGTTTTTTTTCCATTTTGTTCAAATATTTGTACAGGGCAGGTTTCATTCATCGTGTTGCATGACTTACTATAGTTCTAAAACTCTCCAAAATGGCTGTTGCTCCCCTGTGACAAGATTATTTTAAATATTCTTTTTTTTCTGGCCACATAGTACTTTTTGAGCTTGGGATTTGACTTTTGGAAAGAGCCAGAAGTCATTCAGGGCCTCGCTGGGTAAGCAGGTGAGGAATTAGCCTGAGTGACAGTTCTGTGGGCTGAAAGTGGGGTGAAGGGGGCTGGGGTTCAGAACCTGGGAAATGTTTGGCATCATTGTGCAGCTGGCCCAGGTGAGTGGAGAGTGCTCGTTTGACATCTGTATTCCCCATATGTCTATTTAAAAACAATCAATTCTATAGTCATTGCCTTGTGAGATTCCCTGGAGAAGGGAATGACCACCCGCTTCAGTATTCTTGCTTGGAGAATCCCATGAACAGAGGAGCCTGGCGGGCTGCGTCCATGGGGTCGCAAAGAGTTGGACATGACGGGGTGACTAACATTATCACTTTTTCACTTTTACTTTGTGATGTTCACAACCAGGCTCCTAGGTTTCTGTGGCTAGGTAAGTGGATTCACATACCTGGGGAGGTAGTGTTACCAGGACACTTGTTTTAAGAAAAAGGTAATTTCCTGAGGATGCTATGTCTGCCAATCAGGAAAATCCACATAGAAATCTGAACCCGTGAAGGAGCCTTCACCAGGGAAAGATCACTGGGCAGTTCCCGGGTTTTAGGAACAATACTGTCCACTGCTCATGATTTCCAGATGCTGCAGTTTCCATTAATTGATCATTTATAAAACTAACTGAGGGGAAAAAAAAGAGTGATTTTGTTGTTATTCTTATTTCCATCATCCTAATGAACCACCTCCGAAAGTTGAAATTCACTCTGTATTTTGCTGTCTCCGTGGGGAGAAGCCCAGCTTAATGAAGTTGGAGTCAGCGGCCACAGAGAGCTCTAGGGGGCTGTACTTTAAAGGCATGTTCCACAGGCCAGGGGTCCCAATCATGGCAATTTTGTTTCAGGGGCCCTGGGGGATGTCTGGAGACAGTTTAGTTGTTACAACTCAGGGAAGGGTGCTCCTGGAATGGGCGGAGGCTAGGGATCCTGCTAAACTACCCACAGGGCACAGGATGATGCCCATAACAGAGAATGAGCCAGTCAAGAAGGCCAATAGTGCCAAGGGTGGAAAACCCTGCCATAGACACATGCGGACCCACTCTGAGATGCCATTCAGATGGCAGGAAGCTAATGACCTCTCTTTTAAAAGAACATCCCCCCTCAGATGAGCTGAGACACATAAGCTGTGCAGTCAATCGTGTATCTCAGGGGGTCCCTCTGGGCCAGGGCTGCCTCCCTCCCACCACTTACCCTGGTTGACACTGCCCTGTCATCAAAATGCTCTTAAGCCACTTCCTGCAGGGACTGAAAACAGAATAAAGATAATTAGACAGGAGCTGCTTGCCCCTGACCAAACAAACCTGGAGTAGACAGAATTCACATGTGAAATGCTTTCAACCCAGCAAAACGAGCTCATTGTGCCAGGTACCATGTTAAACAGAAAGTTGATGTGGAATCTGTAGCGTTTACGGGGACCAGAGCCAGGCACAGCCCACAGAGGACATGTGGTCTGAAAAGGGGTCCAGCTCTGCCTCTCCCTTGCTGCAATCTTCCCCAATCTGTGCATCAATGTCTATTTTTAAGACTGAGGTTCCATTCTGATGGATGGCTTTCCCACCTCAGCTCCCCAGAGTCTCAGCATTTTCAAGGACATCAATGTGACCCAGAATCAACTATGGCAGGGGAACTTTGGTATGTTGGTATTGTAGGAATCTGTCTGTAGGACTATCTTTCCAACACATCTCTTCACTCTTCTGGGAAAGCACATATGGGAATTCCTTTGGGCAGTCCTCTTTCTTCATCCCCTGATCACATGGGCTCTAGAGGTAGATTGTGAATGACCTAAGCTAGTTAGGATCACAATCATAATTGGCTCAGAGATGAGCATATCAGCCAATCTGAGGCAATGAGGGTCAGGCCCAGGAGTTCTTTCTACTCAAGTCTTTGGGTAGGGAACCTGAGTGGGTGTAAGTGCAGGGGCAGTGGCAGCCATTTTGCAACCATGAGGGGAAGCTGTGGTGCTTCGAGGGCCAAGGGCACCATATTAGGCAGCATGGAGGGGAGCTGACAAGAGAGAAGGACAGAGGCTGACCCCTAATAATGGCTAACTCCATTTCTCTGGTCCTGCACCAACTTGTGATGCCACAACCTCCTGGACAATTATCTGTACCAATTAGCTTACTTCTGCGCTTGATTTTGGTTTTTAGAAACAAGCCTAAGTAAGAAAACTCCCTTTAATGAAATGACTTGCTTCAGAAGTTTTAACTGGGAGTCAAACTTTCCCAGAGACCCCTGGGACCCCCATGAGCTGCTCCCCCTGCTTTGAATGGCTTAAGGGGGCCACATGGATGAGACAGGCCACAGCTGGACAGGGGCTGCAGCAGAACAGTTATGAGAAAATGATGAAACCAAGACTAGCAGAACCTGGAAGATGGAAACACTGGGCTTTGACCCAAATGCCCAATAAGTTCTTCCTTGACATCAAGGTCTGAGTCTATGAGTTTGTGCATGTAATGGATTTCTCCTCCTTCAGAAGATTCAGTTATGGATTCAGCCATCTGAGATTTAATACTTGGGGGTTAATTGAATTTAATTAATTATTTGTAAAAACTTCCTTACGTTCTTTAGATGAAAGGAGGGTGATATTCTTGAAATTCTGTTTGTAATTTCCACAGAAGTTGGTATTCTTCTCTTGTATTTTTTGCACAGCTTTGCAGGATATGCAAGTTTCTTTGGAAGACAGGTTGAGGGAGAGCAGGAACGGGACAAGGTGAGCAGCTACAGGACTCCTGCCCCTACTCTGGGCTTCTCTAGGTGTTTATTAGAGGCCACGTGGCCAGCACTGTCTGCCGGGGTCCAGCCCCGGCTGATCCAGGGTGTTCGAAGCAGGGACGGCGTCGGCGAGGATCAGGATACAATAGCTTCAGTTAGATATTAATTAGAGATGTAAAGAGTAATAGAATGAGGATAGCTCAGTAGGAAAATTCAGTGGAGAAAAG
>NW_011494739.1:5992442-5992710 GCF_000754665.1 Bison bison bison
ACCTCCATCGTCACCATCACCTCCACCGTCACCATCACCTCCACTGTCACCATCACCTCCACCATCACCTCCATCTTCACCATCACCATTTCCACCATCACCATCACCTCCACCATCACCATCACCTCCATCGTCACCATCACCTCCACCGTCACCATCACCTCCACTGTCACCATCACCTCCACCATCACCTCCATCTTCACCATCACCATTTCCACCATCACCATCACCTCCACCATCACCATCACCTCCATCATCACCATCACCT
>NW_011494739.1:5992810-6015483 GCF_000754665.1 Bison bison bison
TTCCAGAGTCTGTTTTTATACACTGAGATGTTATACAAAAGTCACGTGGGGACAGCAGTCCTGACTTTTATTAAAGTCAGGTGCTTCATACAAATGTATACAGAGGTCTTAGGGGTGTTACATCATCTTCTGGCCAGGGGGGCCTGCTGACAATTTATGACCCTCTCCTTGTGACAGTGGTCAGTCAACCAGGACACTTTTTTCTCCAAGGGTGATTATTCTTAAAACAGACGCCACCCAAATAAAGTTACATTCCTATAGGGTGAGGGTGTAGTGGGTGTTAGTTAAGGAAAGAATTTACTTAGCCTAAGATCTAACATGATTAATATCAAAGGTTAATACTTATTTCTTCTATATATTCATTAATGTGTGTAAGGGCAGGGGATGTGGAGACTTAGCAACAAACATTGGCTCAACAAATGAAAAACCCTTCACCAATACAATTTCTAATCAGCCCATTATACTTATACTAATAGTTTTCTAACTTTTCTAAGGAACCTGTTTTTAGAAGGTTTAAAGCATCTTGTGCCTCTCACGGTTGGGAGGCTGTGAGCAATCACATGTGGCCGGACAAGCCTGTCAGGCAGGCTAGAGAACCTTCAGAGGAGTTTGTAAGTTGAAACACTCCTGTCATGCCCAGGAATTATTATTAACTGGAGCTCTAAGTTAACTCCTTCTCCGAAAGAGGTGGTGGGAGACAGCCCCCCGTAAAGTCAGAGGTGTAGGGGAGAGCACAAAGTAGTAAAGTAGGCAGGCTCTGGTTATGGGGGTAGATGCTTGAGAATTTCCAGGGGGACTCCTGAGGCTCGATCCCGCCTTTGCGTATGTCGAGCCTCCTTCCTCATGACCTTTGTCATGGGCAGAGTGTCTCACGCCGGCCCCCAACAACTGTCTTTGTGTTTTCACTTTCTGGATCTGCCTTTTTGAAGCTTTTATCTCCTACTTTGGAAGCTTATTAACTTAATCCATCACATGACTTGTAAATCAAGACCCAACAGGCAGCTGTTTGCTTCTCTTAGGTTTTAATAACTTCGGTGACATTGACTGTAAGACTTGACACATTCTATAGGTCAGTTTTTAAACATGGAGCAAACACTGAGTTGTTCCTCAGAAGCCAAACAGGCTAAGAATAATTTTAAAATAATGCAGTAACTCTAATTATTAAAATGCCACCATAAAGGCCTGAGCTTTGCAATGAATGGTAGAAGTTGGAATGAGAAATTAACCCTGAAGTTAATCTCTGTGTGCAGCCAAGGAAGTTAAAGCAAGCAGCTTGAACAGATAAATCCACAAGTTCCCTTAACGTAACAATGCTTTATTTCTCATTTTGACAAAGGCCAGTAATGGTACAATTTGGACTTCCAAGTTTGCTGCAGTGGGGGAAAGATGAAGAAACACAGTGGCTCTTTAATCCTTTTGGCTAGAAGTGGTCCCTTGGCCACAAGCGATTTTCACTGAGAGATGGAGAGGAACACACAGATATTAAAAGCATGTTACCTCTCTACCACCATGAGATGGATTTCTATTCCTGTGTCTGTTAGTCAGGAACTAAACTTGAGACTCTGACTGAGATGGTAGAATTATGGAGAACTCGAATGTAACCCTAACAAAAGAATCATGTTTCCAGCCCTGGTGTCCCACAGGGGATGAAAACACTGTATATATATTAACAGAAGACATATTGTAGGTGTTTAGAACATCTGCTGTGGTTTGGGAGAAAGCCAGGGCTTGACATCAAGTCTATCATTTACCTCCTGCCTGATTAAGTTTATTCAATAGTCTGAGCCCTTGTTGCTTGGTCTGTAAAGTGAGAAAAACAACAGTCCTTCTCTTACAGGTTTTCAAGAAATCGTTGATATCACCATCATTGGCATCACCATCTTCATCATCACCATCACCTCCACGATCACCATCACCTCCACCACCACCGTCACCTTCACCATCACCTCCACCATCACTGTCACCTCCACCATCACCGTCACCGTCACCTCCACCATCACTATCACCATCACCTCCACCACCACCATCACCATCACCATCTCCACCACCACCATCGCCTCCACCACCACCATCACCTCCACCACCACCATCACCGTCTCCACCATCACCTCCACCATCACCATCTCCACCATCACCATCACCTCCATCATCACCATCACCTCCACCGTCACCATCACCTCCATCTTCACCATCACCATCACCACCATCACCTCCATCATCACCATCATCTCCACCATCACTATCACCTCCACCACCACCATCATCATAAATAACATTAACAAACTTGTATTTTTAGGGTCCTGAACAGATTAGTTATTATTTGGGCACCACATTCCCATAGAATGGTCTCCAAATACTGATATCTACCGCCTATGACCATAGCTCCATAGAGAACTCCACTGCCACTTTAAGCAGTGGTACACCAGGTATGATGGTGATGGGAAAATGTGAGTGGACCTGGGGACTTTGCATCTGTGGAACTATCTCCAGGCTGTCAGTGGTCATTGAGTTGCTGAGCACTGTCCCTATGAAGAAACAGCCTAGTTCTGAAGCAAGACAACACACTGAGAGCTTGCACAAATACAGGTTCTAGATCTGACTTAGGAAGTCTGGCTACAGGTCTGGGAACCTGTCAAATGGTGATAATGGTGATGCCAATGATTTCTCAAAAACCTGTAGGAGCTCTTAAATAGGCTATGGAATATTGTTTAAGCTCAGTCTGTATACAGACGGCATGCATTCAACAAATATTTACTGAGCACTGATTTAAGTGCCAGGCCTGTGTTAAACATTTGCCTACATTATTTCTCACATTCTGTTATCAACCTCACTTTGTAGATGACAGTGGTAGACTTGGGGAAAACAAGGAACTCACCCAAGGCCACACACCTCAGAAGTGCATAAGGAGGGGAGCTGAGTCCAGAGCTTGCATTCCTCATCACCCCTTAACAGAAAGGGGTCTTCTCCAGGAGCCACAATAGGTAATAAAACTGTCAGGCCACCTCAGGGCTGAGGAGAAGGTAGTAGAGGGGTGAATGTCTATCTTTGGGGGTTAGTACCTTGGAAATGGATTCCTGGAGGAGGTGTCAGTTATTCAGGAGGGCAAGAGGTGTGTGTGTGTGTGTGTGTGTGTGTGTGTGAAAGAGAGAGAGGGGTGGGGAAAGAAAGTGAGAACATGGCAGAGGAAATCACTTGTACAAAGGCCTGGCAAGGAATCATTTTCCCTGGGTGAAGCAAGGGGGCTACAGTGCAGGGATGTTTTCAGTGTGATTTCCTCTCCACTGGTTTATTACTGCTTATCAGAGGCACGCAGAAGACTTTCTTTTTCTACAAATTTTAATAAAAGTTCCTTTTAAGCGTGGGAGAAAATAAATAATAACATGTCAAACCCATGATATTATATATGGTAGTGCTTGGAATGTAGCTAAAGTTAAGGCACAAGTTAAGAAAGAGCTTCCCTAGTGGTTCAGATGGTAAAGAGTTTGATCCTTGGGTTGGGAAGATACCCTGGAGAAGGGAATAGCAACCCACTCCAGTGAGCTACAGTCCATGGGGTTGCAAAAGAGTTGGACATGACTTAGCAACTAATACTTTGACTTAAGAAAGTGCATCGGGATAAATGCCATTATGGAGGGTGAAAGGGATGGTACAAACAGTGAAGCTGGGGAGCCCAGGGGAGCTGAAGATTCAGGAAACTGGGTCCAAAGATGTCTCTGTCCTGTCCAGGTTGGGCACCTTGCTCTTGGACTTTGTCTGAGTGTGAGTGGCTCTTTTGTCAATAATGCCACATTCTTCCAAGTGGGGGGAACGGTGTCCCAGTGCTGTTAACCATGAAGGGATGATGTGTTACAGGCATTAGGGCCAAAATCTGTCCTGACACTGGTCAGGAAGAGCTGTGTGCTCTGGGGAAAGAGCTAGGAGGGAAGCCATGGGAACCAGTCAGCCCAGAGCAGGGACTCACAGTTCAGGAATGTTCTCTGGTCTCATCCTGACCATAGCCTCAGAGCCGTGGCCATTACACGATTGGCTAAAAATACCTTGGTCCTGGGCTGAGGGCTTTCTTTTAGAGAACTGCTCTCCAGAGGCAGCCCAGGGAGAGCTGATATAACCCAGGGTCAGCAGGCAGGCCTTCTGGCTGCAAAGGTCAGCCAGCCCTGGATGCTTGCATTTGGCTTCTGCCCGGATGGCCTCAGCACTCAGGCTCGAGCGAAATGCCAATTTTGGCGCCTTTGCTTAAGAGATTTGCAGAACTCTGTAGCCCAGTCCTCTCTCTGCTTGACTGTCTAAACAGAAGAACTTTACGGGGAAAGTTTGCAAAGGAACACCTTGAAAGGAAGCATGCATACTATGCTAAGTTACTTTAGTTGTGTCTGACTCTCTGTGACCCCAAGGACTGTAGCCCACCAGGGTCCTCTGTCCATGGAATTCTTGGGTCAAGAATACTGGAGTGGGTTGCCACGCCCTCCTCTAGGAGATCTTCCCGACCTGGGGATTGAACCTGAGTCTCTTACATCTCCTGCATTGGCAGGCAACTTCATTATCCCTAGCACTGCCTGGGAAGACCAAGGGGCAGGGCTTTAACCCCATAGTGCTTCAGAAATGCACCCCCATGTCTCTGGGCAGCTGCATCTCAAATTCCTGCAAGGAGAAGTGGAACTCACAGGGACGTGGGCGCTAGCATTATGCTTTCAGGTCTTGGCCTCTGAGGAGGGACAGACGTGGACAGGAAATGAATCAGTTCACTTGGGGAGGGGCTGTGGGTAGGAAATCTGTCCAGCTCTTGCTGCTGACCAGCCTGGGGCAGCGGGTAGAGGAGCTGATTAATGCCCCAACTGTGAACAAGGAAGATGCTCCAATGAGAAGCCACACAAACAGGCAGGACTGTTGTGCAACTGATTTATGAGCATAGGCCATCTCTTCAAGCAGACACTAAGTTTCCAGGGGCAGAATCGGGTGGAGCGGCTCTTAATAGTATAATTCACCACAGCTGCTTGAGCCCCTAGTACGTGCCAGGGCCAAAGTGCTTCTCCCTGTTGTTTAGTGACTAACTGGTGTCTTACTCTTTGGCACCCCATGGATTGTAGCCCACCAGGCTCCTCTCTCCATGGGATTTCCCAGGAAAGAACACTGGAGTGGGTTGCCATTTCCTCCTCCAGGGGATCTTCCCAGTCCAGGGATTGGACCCACATCTCCTGGATTGTAGGATGATTCTTTACAACTGAGCCACCTGGGAAGCCCACTTCTTCCTGTACCATCGTGATGAATCCTCATGGCAAGTGCACCTGGCTGGACCCTCCGCTCACTGGGGTCCTGAGAGCTGCCTACATGACACTGCTGGCCATGGGAGAGTGGGGACTGGCCTAGAGTCCTCCGACACTCTGCTGATCTGCCTGGGCTGACGTTCCCAGGGTTAGGCAGGCAGGGAGCCCTTGTTCAGTGCACTGAGGGATCTCATGGGCTGTGATTAATGGGACCAGGTCATGATCCTAGCATTGGTTATTTTTGAAGGCAGGATTTGGCCAGGATCCTGAGGCTGAAATAGAAGGTGCACTTTTGCTCTCTGGTGGGGTATTCTGCTGGGTTCTTGGTGACCTTTGTCCTAGACCAGAAGCCTCTGACACAGACTATAGCAGCGGTTTTCAAAGTGGAGTGCCTCTAGGCCAGCAGCAACATCATGACCCAAGAACTCCTTACAGTGCGTGTTCTCAGGCCCAGCCTCAGACCTGCAGGCTCAGGTGATGCCAGTGTTGCGTGTCTCAGCGAGCCCTCCCCGGGGATCTGATGCTGAGCCGTCTGAGGAGGGTGGCCTGGGGAGATGACCGGTCCCCCTCACGTCCTTCCTTGTGGTCCCTGAGAACCTCTGTAATGACAGGCAGTGTAGAGGCAGGTCCCGACAAGGAGGCCCTGATGGCGAGTTGCCCCTCTTGGGAAGGGCTGGGGGCTGGTGTCAGGTTCTTGGTGTGTGTGGGCAGTGAAAAGATCCGGCCTGGCTGGGCAGCTGTTTCAGGACAGGGCCCTAGTGAAGGGCAACCTAGTTAGTCACAGAAAGCGTGCTTCTCTCCCATGACTGCTCCAAAGTGGCCAGGCCTGCTACGAGGGGGCTTTCTGGTACCTATGTACAGGGAATTCAGGGACCTCACTGTGCTCCCCAGCATCTCAAATGCACAGAGAGATCTGAGCTCAAGGCTGAATGTCAGCCTCTGATTTGGACTTTGTTTCCACTAGGAAGACAGATTGTTCAACTAATGCACATTTTAGCTTCGGATGAAATACCCAGGCGCTCAGGATCTGCTGTTCGTTTGTAAAGTTTCCTTGCTCAATACATCATTCGTTTGCAGAGATGCCACTAACTAATAATTCAAAGTGGGTATACTTCACTCAACCACGATTAAAGAACTATAGCATACTTTTCTGAATGCCAGCAGTGAAATCTGCTTCCACCATCCATCTTTACTTTGATTAAACTGTCCTTAACTAATAATTCCAGATGGAAGGATTTTAAATCAAGCATGGGGCTGGAGGGATCAGGGCAAACTCTCAATAACCATGAAGACATTTATTGCAAACAGTCTCCAGATGGGCGATTCTTAGGTCCTAAGAGTGAGTGATACTTCCTGGGATGATGTTGCAGAATGTGGGCCATTCACACCCATTGCATAAGAGTTGGGCAGCGAGGTGCAGCCTTCACATGTTGTGTTCTCGGATGGACGGCCAGGTTCTGGGAGTGTCCCTCTGGCCTGTCTTGCCCACGCCTGGCCTGGAATCCTATACCCTAGTCACGCTGAGATTCTCCTGGCTCCCTCCCTCTTGCCTGCAGGTGCCAGCTGAGGTGGCCTGGCCAGCACCCAGGCCCCGGCTGTGTTCTCCTCTGGCCCGCGGGCTCTTCACATGGCCCCCTCACATGGCACAGGGGAAGTGCGCCACCTCCTGGCTTGTCTGCCTTTCCGTTTGGCCACAGGCAAGCCTTCCAGGGGCAAGTGCTGTCTTAACCTCTTCTGTTACACTGCACGGAGCCAGGTGCGAGCTGGATGCTTCAGCAGTGAGAGCTGAAGTAACAGCTGAGTGACAAAGCCCCTTGCTGGTTCATGTGGAGGACAGATGACCGCAGGATACATGGTAACGATGGATGGAATGTGCCAGAACGGCCCAGGGAGCTTATTAGAAATGCAGAACCCTGGGCCCCACCCCAGGCCTGCAGCACCTGTGTCTGCATTCCAGTAAGTGTCTGAGATCCCCCAGTGATACATGTACACCTTAGAGTGGGATAACCACTAACACCCATTATCATCGGCAAAACGTGTTATGCTTAAGTACATGTCTGTGACGGAATTTATGGCCTTCACTTCATTCTCATGTCACCTGTGACCCCCAGACTTTAATCGTGGCCTCAGGACCATCGAGTACAGGCCTGTGTTGATAAGCAGTTGTGCTTCCTTGATCAAATCCTGTGAACTATTTGGAATAAGATTTATTACGGGGCCTGTGTGTTCTCGGATGGATGGTGAGGTTGTGAAGTGATGATGAAGTTATGTGGTGATGAAGGTGGTGATGGAGCCTCTGGAAGGCTGATGCTTTCATGCTGGGTGTTTGGCCCAAAGTTCCCAGGGGTCAGCAGGGCAGGGCACTCAGCAAGGGGTGGGGTGGCGTGACACTGGAGCCCACAGGATGGACTAGAACCTGCTTTAGTGTCGTAGCACCCCAAATCGACAACATGAGTGATCTGCTGGCCACCTTCACACATCACTGGTCATGCACTTGGCCCAGGAGTTGCTGGAGCCAGAGGAGCCGCTGGTCCTCTTGCTGCCCTGGAACAATTGGCAGCGACAGGCAGGAGCTTCCACAAGGCCTGGCCCATCAGAGCCCATTTCACGCCACGTCATGTCTGCCTTCCAAGCTGCCCAGACATTTCTCTCCTGGCCACCCCTGACCTGGAATACACAGTCAAGGGAATGTGGGAGATGTAGATTATACCATGTCAGGATAAGGACTCACACTTGCCAGCCACATCCCTCTGGGTCCAAAGCTTAACACACACTCAAGTTTTATTTCTACTTTGGGGACAGACTTTTAAGTCATGTTTGAATAGCAGAAGAGAGAGGAAACAAATTACCCCTACTGGTTTCTGAAGTCCCACCAAACTCACAAGGTATTCAGACACCAAAGGGAAAGTGGTTTTAGAATTTAGCACATTTTGATTATCTGCCAAGAAGGTCAACGTAGAAGATGACAGATTTGTGACCAAGATCAAGGGGATTAGCAGCTTCTTGGGCACCCTTCCAAAAAAAACGGCTGGCCCGAGGTCATCCAAACTGCTCCCAGCATGGAAGCAGAGAGCCACAGAGATCTACTCTGAGAGGAAATAGGACCAGGAGAAGGTCCTACTTGAAAATTGCACATAAAGCATGCTGGCTGAATTGTCAAGTGGAAGGAAAGTTCACTGTCAGAAAAAGAGTGGGGCTTGTTTGTCACAAGAGACAAAGTGCAGGGCATTGCCTAGAATGGGGACATCTCTGCCACATTATTCTGGACAGTAAGATAAACATGAGTCCGTGTTCTGATTAGAAATGCTTTTCACTCTCAGGGATGAAAATGTTCCCCATTGTAGTTTACACTTCCTGGTCCTCTGAGCAGTGGCCCCTAACGCAATTCTTTTGGGAGGCCCCAAAGAATTGGGAGTCCCAGAGAGAGAAGGTTTGAGGCAGGGCATGGGGCACCAGGGAAGCGGGGTGAGAGGACCTGGGAGAACAGGACCCTGTGTGGAGTCTTATTTCCAGTTGTCTGAATTCTGCTATCACTTGCCTTTAGCATACTGCTCCTCCTCTGAGGCATGCATGGGTGCATGCTCAGTTGTGTTCAACTTCGTGACCCCATGGACTATAGCCCGCCAGGCTCCTCTGTCCATGGAATTCTCCAGGCAAGAACACTAGAGTGGGTTGTCATTTTCTTCTCCAAGGGATCTTCCTGACCCAGGGATGGAACTGGCATCTCTTGTGTCTCCTGCATAGGCAGGTGGATTTTTTCCACTGAGCCACCAGGGAAGCCCTACTCAGAAGCATTGTGCAATTTTATGCCCACTAACTCTGCATGAGCCTTGGTGGGGTCATGTACTTGGGAAAGGAAAAGAGGGCATGTTTGGGTTTGAGACAGAATGCAGCAGTGTGTGAACCCCAACTATGATAAAGATGAGACATAAGGGGTCCTGGACAGAAGTAAGAGGAAGGGTTTGGTGACTGTCAGAAAGGATATGCCCTCCTCCTTGATTTCCTAGAATCCTCAGAAGCATACTGGGGAGGACTGAATTCACCAGAGAAATATGTGATGTTGACGCTTGGGTTATTGAAACCAGATGGTGAAGGGCAGGGAGGTTCTGGAGGCTGGAAGATTGCTGCCCAGGTGTCTAGGAGACATGTCCCATCTCTGGGTCTGCCACCCCAGGACTCTGCTGAATGATCACAGGAAAAGGATGCCATCTGCCTCTTTGGATCTCCTGAGCAGTCGGTGGTCTTGTCTGCCGGTGTGGAGCTGGTGGCTATTGACAGGGCTGAAATATTGTTCCTAATGGAGTGGGGATGAATTAGCCTGTTAATTTGCCCATGGTCTAAAACCCAAGGAACATCTGTTTGAGCCATAAGGGGCATATTTTTGTGGCTGGAGGGAAGCCCAAGTTGAGGGGTTTGATTGCAACCATCAGCAGGGGTTGTTTGGAAGCTTCACAGAGAGGAGGCAATGAATTGCCACCCGGCACAGTGGCTCTAGTCCCCTGCGTAGTTACCCTTCTGCCCTCAGAGCCCATCTATTTTCCCAAAGGGTGGTGGCTCGAAGTGGGTTAGCACAGGCTGGCTCCTTTGCTCACACTGGGCCAGATAACCAGGGCTAATAATCCTAACGACAACAGCTCCAATTTACAGCACGCTTACCGAGCTCCTGCTGTGTTAAATCCACTATCTCCAGCTCCCCAACTTTGGTCGTTCAAATACCACCTTCAAGATCTTTGTTGTTTGTGTAACACTGGTCCTGTTATCGCCTTCATTAAAAATAAAACACAAACACACTCTCATTTTCCCTCTTAAAATAAATGGACTTAAAAAGTAAACCTCCCAAATGGAAAATGTCTTCTAAATGGAAAACTAATAACATTTGTCACGAATGGGAGAAAACCATAAAAAGATGATATGAAATATGTAATTAGAGACTTCTGGTTTCTGGCCCGGCAAGTAAGAAGCTAAAAGACACCATTTCATCTTGAGAACAGGTAAAAAGCTGAAACCACCAGCTCGTCTTCGATCTTTCAGAGTAGTGAGGTCACAGGGCAGACTGTTGCCCCCAGACTGGAGAGACTGACCGGAAGTATAGAGAAACACAACGTGCTTGGGCAGAAAGCTCGCAGTGGTCAGTCCTGGGGTCAGGAAACCTAAACTCTGGTGGTTTGCTGAAGCTCAGTGTGGACAAGTCTGAGAAGGACAAAATCCAGGAAGATCCAGACATGAGGGCCCTGACACTGTGTGAATTTTACCTGGAGGAGCTCGGCCAGGTTTTCATAGTGAGTGTGGCAGGTGGAGGAGAGAGGGGTTGGGGGAATTGACTCTTGCTTCCGAGAGGGTAGGGGAAAAGGAATCATTTTTAAATACATCAGGGCATTATGTTTTCAATAAGGTCTGCCCTCAGGAGAAACAAGTCAGCCAGAATCTAACCTCTTGGGGATTCATCAGTGCCCCCCCCCCCCCCCCCAACTGACCTGGAGGAAGGGAAATACCCAACTCCTGCTCACAGCAGCCATTCTGTCCCACCTACGAGGAAATAAAAAAAGTCAGAAACACTTGTGAAGTTCACAGCCCAGAGGCACAGGCTCATTAAAAAGACTGAGACCTCCCATTCCTCACCAACATATCACTAAAGGCCTATTTACAGCATTTCCTTTTTCCCTCCTGGTACATCATATTCACTTATCAATAAAAAATTACAAGGTATACCAGAAGACAAAAAACACAATTTGAAAAGACAGAGAAAAAGAGCAGAATCAGATTCAGATATGGCAGGGGTATTTGGAATTATCAAACCACGAATTTAAAACAACTGTGATTAAGATGCTAAGAGCTTTAACAGGTAACATAAACAGCATGTAAAACCAAATGGGCAATGTAAGTAGAGAGAAATTCTAAGAACTGAAATGAAAAGCTAGAGATCAAAAACGCATGAGAGAAATGAAGAATGCCTTTGATGGGCTTGTTAGTTGATTGGATATGGCTGAGAAAAGAATCTTTGCGCTTAAAGATCTCAACAGAAAGCAGCCAAACTTAAAAGGAAAGAGAACAAAAGATTAAAAGAAAGAAAAAACAGAACAAAAGATCCAAGAATTGTGGGGCTACTACCAAAGGTACGACACACATGTAATGGGAGTTACAAAAGGAGAAGAGGGAAGAAACATGTAAAATAGCAATGACTGAGAACTTCCCCCAAATGAACGTCAGATACCAAGTTACAGATCCAGGAAGCTCAGAGAACACTGAACATGGTAAAACGCCCCTACACCTACCTACATCTAGGCTTATCATTTTCAAACGAACTACAGAAAAATCAAAGATAAAGAAAAAATCCTGAAAGAAGTCAAAGGAAAAAACACAATACCTCTCGAGGGGCAAAGACAAGAATGACATCCGACTTTTCAAAACCTATGCAAGCGAGAGAGAGACGTGAAAGATATAAAGTATTGAGAGGAAAACCCCACCAGTCTACAGTTCTGTATCCTGTGAAATTATCTTTCAGAAGTGAAGAGGAAACAAAGACTTTCTCAGTCAAACAAAAACTGAGGGAATTTGTTGCCAGTAGACCTGCCTTGCAAGAAATGTTCGAAGTTCTTTAGAGAGAAGGACAATGATATAGGTCAGCCACTCACATCTACACGAAGAAAGAAGAGCATCAGAGGAGGAAGAGGCCAAGGTAAGATAAAAACCTTTCTTTTTCTTATTCTTAATTGATCTAGAAGATAACAGTTTATTTAAAAATAATTATAGCCACGATGAATTCCATATGTGTCTCTATATAATCTTTTGTCTGCTTATGTATAAGTGAAATGAATGAAAGTATCTTTTCCAATAATAGCTCTCATTAAATTAAACCCAAGAAACTTGCAGCCCCTGGATATAGCAGGCTGTGTAAACACAGCAGACATGTGCTGGAATTTGTTTAGAAATTATCATGTTGGTTTCTGAGGCTTCTGGTGATCAAAAAGGCATAGGTTGCCGGAGTTTAAATCTGAGCAAATCTTACCCATTGAGCAAGTCACATCAACCTCTCTGGTCTCAGCATTCCCATCTCTGTAATATGGCAACAGCGGTCCCTACCTCACTGGCTTGTTATGAGGCTTAGATAAGTTCATGTAACGCTCCACAAGGTTAGCTGTAAACATGTTCACACAAGCTCACAGCCCGATTCTTGTAGGAAAAGAGACGTGGCCAGGAAGCTCACTGCCACCCGAAGGGATGTCAGGCTGTGTCGTGTGTATACAGGAGGAGACTGGAAAGAGGGCGAAAGCGTGCGGGGAGAGCAGTTACTGCTTTAAGCTGAGAGTGGGAGGAGGCGGCCCGAGACCTTCTCCTCACTTTGCCTTGTCTACCAGGCAGAGGCCTCTTTCCCATTCCATTTATTAATTGAGTAAACTCCATGATCCTAAATGAAAACACACCCTGAGCAGCAGAGACAAGCACTGTTCTCTGCACACACCGCTTCTAGAAAAGCAAGACGAACGACTGGTCAGCGAGAGACGGAGATGGAGCCAGAGCAGCTGCGTGATTGGCTAAAAGGCCCCGCGGGGCTGGTCCGTTCGTTCCTCCTTCATCAGACTGTTCATTCATTTGTTCATTTGTTCATTTGTTCACTCCAACATTTGTCTTCCTGCCTCATGGGTTCCTTTCTCTCCCAGATTTTGGCGCCACATATTCTCATTAGTCTGTTAACTCTTTGATATCTTCGAATAGATGATTTTAAATTTTTGTCCAGATTTTGTTATTTTTTAAATGAGAGGACTGGTTCAGAGACCTAGGCTAGTGTTGTCTAGGAAGAAGAACTTTCCCCAAACTATGTGCATGAAAACTTAGAAATACCTTAAGTCTAAAAATAGGGGGTCCATTATGGTACCTCCAGGTAAATGGAATAATACACTGCCATTAAAAGTGTTAAACATTTTATTATTATGATAAAATACTAACAGTAAAATTTTGAGGAAAAATCAGAATATAATTCTTTTTTATTATTCCCATTTTTGAAAAACAACAAAATGTCTGCCTGAGCATAGGTATATGACGAGGAAGAGTCACCTAAACCGTTTATGGTGGTTACTGCTCACTGGCTGCGTTTCTTCTCTATAAGCTTCTACAAACCCTAAATTTTACGCCTAGAGAATATATTCCTTCTAGAGTCAGCTTCAGGCACACAGAACACTGTGTTACATCTGTGTTAGATGCTCTGTGTACACGAGCAAGCCTTTGTGCCCGCACTGATGTCCACTGGAGGCCAGTGCTGCCTTGTGAGGGTCCTTGGGCCTTTCAGACCTGGAAGCTTCGTTTCCCTGATTTCCTCTCTGAGTTTGGGGGTAGATGAAGAGGGCACCGGGTGTGTCTCCTGGATGTTTTGTTTGCTGTTAAATTTCTTATCCATCTTTGTCTCATCAGTACCTCTTGGTGAACATTTATTGAGTCACCGCCTGCTAACACCACACTAAATGGACCGAGTTATGAAATGTTTGTGCTGGACGAGAGCTTAGAGATCCTGTAACAGACGAAGACTTAGGTGTGAGACACACATGCCCTGCCCCTGCTGGGTATCCTAGGTGGGGTATGTATGAGTCTGTGTGTTTATATGTGTTAATGTATGAATGTGTGTACGTGTTTATGTATGTGTATACATGTATATGCATGAGTGTGCATGTGTGTGTACGTGTATGAGAATATATGTGTATATGTGTGTATATATGTATGCATGTATATGTGTGCGTGTTTGTGTACGAGTGTGCATGTCTACGTGTGTAAGCGTGCGTATGGATGTGTGTGTGTGTGTTTGTGCATGGGTGTGCATGTCTATAAGCGTGTGTATGGATGTGTGTGTGTGTGTGTGTGTGTGTGTTTAGGGGAACATCCACCACTCCTGAGGTCCTCCATCCTCTCCTGGCAGGCTGCTTAGGGCAGGCTTGTGGAGCCCCACATCCTGTGGAACGTCCTGTGAACACAGAAGCCTGGGGCCTCTCCCTGTGGAGGTGGGCTCTCAGCCTCCAGCTAGGTGGGGCCACATGTTGTCTTCACAGCACACAGTTCAGAACCCTGCATGACTGCCCGCTTGTGGTGCTGCCCGTCTCCTCAGCCTGGCCCACGCTGCCCTGCCCACCAGGCCCCTCCACGTGGCTCTTGATGCTGAACTCCTTGTCATTCTGTCCTTCAGTTGTGGCCTGGTCCCTCCTGACACGAGGCCACCATTGTCACAGCTTCTCCCCTTGCTGGGACACCCCCTCCCACCTTACCTGTTCCCTTCACTGCCTAGGCTTATGCTCCCCTCTGAGTTACCTGACTCAGCAAAGTCACCACGTTCCCTCCTCAGAGCAGCGTGGGAGAGGAGCCTCGTGACTCACCCGTGCAGTTTTGGTGTCTCCAGGGCAGGAGAGTGCCAGACAGCATCCCCAGGGCCTTGTCCCAAGCTCCTGGCCTCTCTGCGTCCCATCTTACTAACAGGGGTGGCCCACGGGGTCTCAGGAGCAGTCAGTCTAGGAAAACTCTCAGAAGGCTGGACGTACTGTGCAGACAGCTAGCCATGACCTGGTGCTGGTTATGGTCACAGCTTCAGGGCAGGGATCTCCCGCTGTCGACCTCCAGGCCTTGTCACCGCTCCTAAAAGCTCCGCTTTCTGATTCAAGGGCTTCCTCGTCATGAGAAGGAAACACAGCCCTGCAGCCTCAGCAGCCCTTGAGACCACCTTCCTACTTGCTCTCTCTGCAGACATGGCCTGATGCCCACGCACTTCCCTTTTCTCAGCTCAGACCAGTCAGAGAGGCTGGTCACTAGCTTTCTCCATCTGGCTCTGGGGTGTTGCCCCAGCAGGAAGGAGTGGTTTCCGGCTCACATCCTGCGCTTTGAGCGTTGTGAAATCTGGATGGACAGCGACGCCCCGCAAGCCTGAGCGTGACCAACGACTGCCGCGTCTCAGGAGGTTACCTGTCCTGAGCATGAAACACAGAGAAAGGGTATCGCCCGGAGGCAGGCCAACCAGCAGTTTTCACAGCCCTGGGCCTGGGGACCGCAGGTCCTCTTTGCAGCCGTTTGGCTGATGGTAAACTTTCACGACACAGTGCAAAAGCCATTTAGCACCTTTACAGAAATTGGAAATGGGTGTTTCATGTGTGGTGGTGCTGAAAATTGAGAATAATGACAGAATTATTAACAACCGGCTTCCCGGGCTTGGACTCTTAATTGCCTGTGGTCTGTAAAGCTGACAACTAAGCACTGCAGAATCCAAATGTGAAATATTTAGTTTTGGGAGTCTGGGAGAATGGCTTCTAATTCTTTTGTTTATTGGTGGTGAGAAGTGCCTTCGGGGTAGAGAGATGTCATAAAGGCAGCAGAGAGCATTGAGCTCGGAGCCACCGGCCCAGGTTCCTGCCCTGATTCTGTCTCCGTGGGGCCTGAGGTTCTCGTGGCTTTCAGGAAGCCGTGTAAACGGATGAGGACAAATGCTTCCTGTGCGACGATGCATCTTGCTCGGTTCCATGGTGGCACTGCAGGCAGCTACACTGGGGAGAGGCTGAGCTAGAGTTGAGCGGAGTGCTTTCCTGCAAGACTTCTCAGAGCCTTGAATAGTGTTATAATGACAGGAAATATTTATTAAGCACTTACTCTGAGCCGTCACAGTACACCACTTTGCATTTGGCCTCCTTTTATCTTCATTAATCCGTAGGCCAGGAGAAGCTGCCGTTGTTGTTCAGTTGCTAAGTCATGTCTGACCCTGCGACCCCATGGACTGCAGCACACCAGGCTCCCCTGACCTTCACTGTCTCCTGGGGTTTGTTCAAACTCATGTCCACTGAGTCAGTGATGCCATCCAACCATCTGGTCCTCTGTCCACCCCTTCTCTTCCTGCCTTCAATCTTTCCCAGCATCAGGGTCTTTTCCAATGAGTCAGTTCTTTGCACCAGGTGGCCAAAGTATTGGATCTTCAGCTTCAGCATCAGTCCTTCCAATGAATATTCAGTGTTGATTTCCTTTATCAACTGGCTTGATCTCCTTGCAGTCCAAGGGACTTTTAAGAGTCTTCCCCAGCCCCACAGTTCAAAGGCATCAGTTCTTCAGTGCTAAGCCTTTTTTACTACAGCTCTCAGATCCGTACATGAGTACTGGAAAAACCATAGCTTTGACTATATGGACCTTTATCCATATATCTGGGGCTTAGAGATTATAAACAACTTCCCTCTTGTCCACAGAGCTACTGAGTGGAAGTGCCGAGTCTTTACCATGGGTCTGTCTGACCAAAGAGCCTGTCCTCTAACCATCATACTCTCTGTCTCTCTATCCTGTCCAGAGAACCCTAGATGGAACCTTGAAATCATGCAGTTCAGTGCTTACATTGTCCAGATCAGAAGATGAACGTCAAAAGATGGAGTCTTCTCTTAGCCTCTGAGGGGATGGAGATGAATTGCAGGACCCCTCTGCCCTGTCCTCCACTTTTCCCACATCCCTCTTTCTTTGGTGCTCCCTCGGGGTCCCTTGGAACAGGAGGGCAGGGCACCTGGGCCGTTTGCATAGTTGTTGGTATGTGTGCGCAGGTGCCTTCATGTGTGGCTCCACCTCCTTGCTGTGCAACTCTGAGCAGCTTACTCAACGTCTCTCTGCCTTCACACCCTCATCTGTAAATTGTGCCCCTTACTCAGGTTTGATATTGAGTGCTGATAGAGTAAATATGTAAAGTAGGGGAGTCATAAGCTGCGGGGCCAGGTGACTTTCCCCAGTGCACCTGGGGCTAGAGTCTGCTCTACTCAAGGGATGGGTCAGCCAGGCGGCTCTTGCCAAGGGAGGAGTAAAATTGGCAAAGAATTCTTCCCAGAAGGAAACAAAGGCCTATGTGAGCCTGGAAAGCAGAACTCTTCTTCTCCCATGCATGTCAAGGAGCAGCCAGCAGATGGCAGAAGCGAGCCAGGAAAGGGAGACTGTGCCCTGCCTGTCGGGCAGCAGCTGCCTTATAAAACCCCGTGGTGTTTGCTTGTTGTATTAAGAGGTCTCCAGCCTGAGAGCCGTCCTTCATTCTGAGCAGGACTCTAAACAAACTCAGGGGCTAAACAAACCTTGGGGCTCCCGTGTGCTCCCAGCAGGCACTGATGCCCACGTGCTCCAAAAGTGGGCCCCTTGCGGAGGCGATGGTCTTGTCTCTGCTCCTTGAACACCCAGAGCACTGAGGCTTAGGGTGGGAGTGGTTAGAGCACGGTACTCTAAGAAGTAGTCCTTGACAGTGTTCCCAACAGGGCAGTCCTGGTGCTGTGGTTCATCACTCACTCACCATTAAAGGTTGATGGGCCTCGACGGCATGCTGGTCCTCTTCCCAGCTCCGGGGTGCAGCATGGCCCGCGCATGACAGGTCTGTGACTGCCAGAAAGCTCACGTTCCAGTGGGATGGAAAGAAATAGCCTGCAAGGAGTTAAGATAAAGCAGGGTGGTGCTAGGTGCGATTAAGGAAGGGAAGAGGCTGTCCGGTAGGATTTATGTAGGGGGCAGCTTTAGCGAGGGTGTTTGGGGAAGAAAGGATGAGACCTGAGTTAGCGCAAGGAGCCGCCGCCCAGGTAGCTGCAGGGTGTCCCAGGCACAGGGGTGGAGTGGCTCCTGTGTTGAGAACCAGTGTGGTCCGGTCACAGCAGAATACACGGGGTGGGGGGAGAACAGAGGTGGGGCGGGGCCCGGGCACCTGCAGGGAGGACCAGGGGTGGACTCCACCTGCAGAGAGTGTGACATTGTCTGTGTGGTTCAACCCGGTGCATCCACACACATCCCTGAGGATCTGGTCGTGAGCTTTGCAGACCCCCTCCTTCTGCCAGCCCCTCCCTCCAGGTGACTCAGTTGCCCAGGCGTCTGGAAACATCTTCAAGCGGCTTCTCGCTGTGTCTCAATGACATCATTTCCCCATGGTC
Source organism: Bison bison bison (assembly GCF_000754665.1). NCBI lineage: Eukaryota > Metazoa > Chordata > Mammalia > Artiodactyla > Bovidae > Bison > Bison bison. Next base: position 6,010,965 of record NW_011494739.1, read on the forward strand.
TCCTGCAGGCGGCTGACCCGTCCCTCACCTGCACATATGGCTCTCCCCGCCTCCGCCCCCAGCTCCGGGTCTAGGGAGGCCCTGAGCAGTTTGCTGGGGACTCTTGGGGGTGGGTGGGGGGCTCAGGCCTGCGGAGCCAGTGCCAGAGGCTGGCATCCTCCCCTCTCCAGCTTGACTTGTTCCTCCCCTGGTGCTGGAAAGCTGAGACGTGGTCTCCACATCTGAGAAAACAGTTAAACTGACAATTCCTCACAGACTTCGGTTCAAATACTTATTAGGCTGTTAAGTGAGAGGGGATTTCACTTCCTTCCCAGGCCTCCTCTCAAGGCCTTGCCTCTCCTGGCCTGCTGTAGTCACACGATGTGGCCAGGGAAGCAGCCAAGGTCCCGGCAGTGTCTGGGGAAACTGGGACCCGTGCAGCGAAGCTGAGGCTGGGGAGTCCCCAGGACAGGGTCCAGAGGGCGGGTGGGGTCCCAGAGGTGAGCCTAGCAGGTAGTCACTGAGGGGTCCTGGGAGCATGTGTTCCAGGGACACAGCCATGGAACACCTGCCTCCTCTGTGTGGATCTTACATTGTGCATGTAAACAGAAGTACATGTAAACACACACCCATACATATAGACACACACACACACGTATACTCACACATACACACATAGACATACACAGACATGCAAATATACACACATAGATACACATATACACACTCAAACCCACGCATATAGGCATGTATGTATACATGCACAGGCACACATACATGTACACACACATAACCTATGCCTACCTGTGCACACAGCTGTGCACACAGCTGTGCACACACATGGATGCCTATGCAAACGATGTAGACATATACCTGCATAAATCAGCCAGCCTGGGTCCAGCCCTGGTTCACTGCGGCCTGCAGGGAACTGCCTGCCCTCTGCGGGCTTAGTTCTCACCTGCAGCTGGACAGGGTGACAGCACATTTTCAGTGAGAAGGTGACTGGGCATTGTGACCCGGGGCTGTGCATTTGGGGCACCCTTGAAACATGAGACTTCCTGGGGGCACACATGGTCCTGTTAAAAACTGGATACTGCTGCACAACAAAGTAAATTTGAGGAAAAACCAAAACAAACTTTCCAATGGAACTTGGGGCCCCACCTGTCTCGACTCAGATCAGTGTCCCATTTAGGAAAGCACAGTCCAGTGAACAAAACCCCTCAAGGTGAGTGGAGTCTCGATGTAGGTTTCTCAAAGGACGTTAAAAAGATCCAGTTATGACTTCTCGCCACACCTAACCCTCTTCTTTGGCTTTCTGCTCCCCAGGCTCTCTCGCCCCCCTCCACATGGTACCTCTTCTAGAAACTTTCTCTTTCCCAGACCCTCAGCTGAGCCACCCTCAGGGGCCTTGTCTTGCTTTCTGCTCCTGCCTGGTCCCGCCCCGTGGTGACGTCACCCCAGCCTGGGGCTTGTGTGGGGAGGAGGTGGATGGGGAAACAGCACAGGGACCATTTTCTGGAACAGGTAATGGGGGAGAGGAGGGCTGGAGCCCTTCCCCGTGGTCACTGCGCTTCTTGTCACACACAGCGATTGGTCAAGGAACTTTGGGAGACAAGTCCAAGTACTGACCACCATGCCACCCAAACTCCCATGACCTGAACAGTCATCTTAATGACTAGTCAACATTTCATGCAAATTCACCCATAGAATAAAAAGTCCCTGTGATGGATCTGCGAGGATAGGCCAGCAGAAAGCACGGTGTGGGCATGCAGCTGAGTGGCCCGGTGGGCACTGCAGGGACCCCTTCGGTACCCCGGATCTCCTCCTATCAGACCTCCCCTGCCTCCCTGCCTGGGGGCTGAGCCCTCCATGGTGCCCAGCTTGCTCCTGGCAGGCTCTGGGGGCACTCCCAATGGGCTCTACCTGAGGAGATCCTTTCTTCAATCTGCATTTGTGGGGCTACATTTTATATGTGCCCCTTGCAGTGGAGAAGGAAAATACAACTTGAATCTGATTCTGTTCAGTGCAGTTAAATATTGTACCTCAACACTCCCCTCTGTGAGATCTTTCAGTGTGGACTAATTAGAAAGGAGGTGTTTTATATGCTTGCATTATGCCAAAACCCTTAGTGTGTTGTTATATGGGTGTTTCAGAGCGTTTTAGTGGTATTTGGAAAATTGTTTGGGGGTTTTTGAACAATCCGGGAATGTGTTATTGTTTTTTCCCATTCACATAATGGGATCTGAGCTTCTGATATCTGAAAATTCACTCTGCAAAGCATTTTCAGGAATTGATAATAGATGGATAATGAGAGGCACCTGTATTATACTTGGTCTGAACTGCTGGTGGAGGTCGTCATATGATTGGCTGAGGCCAAACAGACTGAGAGTGGGGAGAGAACAGGGGTCCACATGATGAATCCCTACCTCTCTTTGTCATTAACAGAAAATTAGGAAATGCCTCAGGGAACCTGCCGGGTGATCAGCTGCTGAAAATCCTCTCTTAGGGCTCCCCTGCTAGTTGTCTGGTAGCAGTCCCCCGCCACGACCACGGCAGGGAAGGGCACCTTGCTGCCACACTGCAGCTGGACGCTGGTCCAACCTAGGGCTGTGCCAGGCCGAGATGCAGGCTCTGTCTCTCACAGTGCCAGTTGTGGGCGAGCTGAACTTGAAATTAATCAGAGTGCAGCTGATTGATTTTCTCAAGGCTGGCACTCATGCCAGGGCCCTGGAGGCCTGGTGGGTCTATTGTGCCAAAGTGCAGCCTGGCCTGCCCCAGAGCCAGCTGCAGCCCAGATTTCACCACAGCCATTCCTGCAACAAACTGGGGATGGCCAACAGCCTGCCTGACACTGGGGCGTGGACTATGCGTGCCCACTGCACCTGGGAGCTGAAATACCTCGGGTTCCGTCTGAATACACCTGTGGCCTGAAACAGTGGCTCTGCCCTGAGCTGCAGCTTCTGTGTTGGTAGGATCCAGGCAGACAGAAGCTGCTCTGCTTCTCCTCCTCAGGCCCCCCTGGCCTCCACTGTGATGTCTGCCAGGGACAGCCACCAGTGACCCTGTTAATTAAAACCACAGCATCGGGGCAGGAAGCACATTACAAACTCTCAAGTCATGTTTCCCTAATAGAAATCTCACTGTGGAGGTGTCTGCGGAGGTCAGGCAGACCAGAAGAACCTGTCAGTCTCAAATGAACTCAAACAGGCTTTCTTAGTTTACTCACCTGGGGGCCTGGAGGCAGAGTGGGGAGCAGGGCCTGCCATCTGCCGCGGATCAGGGCAGCCCCCTACACCTGGAGCCCCAGATTCCATCCTGGGACCGGGAGATGGAGGAGAGAGCCGGGCTGTAGTGGAGGATCAGGAACGGCTGAGTGGCTGCTTCGGAAAGTGCTGACCCAGGCATCTGGGAGTGAGCCTGACCGGCCACCTCTGTGCAGAGCTGTCTGTAGTCGGGCAGCTGTAGTCGATTAGAAAATCACTGTAAAGTCGTGGCTGTGACTAGGGAGTGGCTCTGTCTGGGATCCATTAGTCACATACAGAATTCCTCCTTTCCGTGTTTCCTGGCCCAGGTTGCCACTTTGAATGCTCATGGCTCTTTGCAATTGACAGTGTCTCAGGCCGGACAGAGCTGGCTCCTTGGAGAGAAGCTGGAGTGATTTGAACAGGCCCAGAGGGAAAGGGAGGCAGAAAGCCTCTTGAACGTGTGGGCCCAAGCCTTCTGTGGTGGAAGGGGGCCCCACTCCTGCCTCCGAGGGGTTAACTTATTCGGGGTTCTCGGGCTAATTTGTGAAATTACGTCTTTTCACAGAGCTGGGAGAGAACAGCCTTAAACAGGGGCAATTTAATTCCTGGATCGCTGTCCTACTCAACGAAAAGCCAAATTTTATCCTCTCTCTTTCATTTGCCCATTTAAAGCCTGAAGCAGTAGGGCTGGGAGGGTGAGGGCCTGGAGTTACTATGGAAACACAGAACCTGGAAGTGGACACACTGCCTGAGTACAGACCGTGGTCCCCGTGCCGGACACGGCTGCTCTTCCTCTCCTCTGCCTTTGAGCTCTGCCCACCTGCGGTCCTGGGGAGACCTGGAGACCCCAGGGTCCAGCCTGCCCTGCAGGCACCTGGCTTTCCCCGAGACTCACAGAGCCCTCCTATCGGCTCCTTCTGGAATGTTCTCCAAATCCTCCTCCAATTCAACTCCCTATAACTCCACAGCAAGCAACACCGCATGATAAATGGCCATGCCCATTACCGTCTTTGTTTTATTCCTGGCACCGTGGGCCTCTGATAAGCAGGTGGGGGTTTCAGATGCCTAGGAGTAGCTCCCCAATTCTGTTGGAGCTCAGAATCCTCCAGTGACCTGCAGCCACATGAGAGGCCTTCTTGCCTCTCAGTATGCCCTGCCCTGGCTCCAAGGACTTTCAGTTTTTCCTTAGGGTCAAGGCATAGTGTCCTCTGATGGAACCAGGCTGGAAGCCACAAATTGCTGCTGGCAGAAGCCGGGGGCCTCAGCAAGGGGAACTGTGAATTTCCGGGTGTGGG
>NW_011494739.1:6015583-6045438 GCF_000754665.1 Bison bison bison
TGTGGGGCGCAGGGCAGAAGTATCTGCAGAACTGGTGGCACCTGATTAAGTCTCTGAGACAGTTTTCTCAAGCCTGACCTTTTTCCCTTCTCCCTGAGCACTGTCACCTCCCACCAGGATGATGTCCACAGGCTCTTTCCTCTCCCTCCTTCTCCTCCTTATAGCAGCCAGGGTGGTCCTTTTAAAAGTCAATCAGATAATGTCTCTCTCTCACTGAAAATCCCCCAGTGGGCTCTCCTCTCACTGGGAGAAACAGGAGCCCTCGTCATCTGTCCCTGCTTGTGTCCTCCACCTCGCTTGGTCCACACCTGAACCAACTATAGCAATCCACAGCCACACTGGCTGCCGTTCTGCTCCTCCCAGAATCCCCCTCTCTCTTCTACCCCAGGGCCTTTGCATACACAGTTCCACTGCTGCAATGCTCTGCCCTTCCTCCCACACTCTGCCAGGAAGGTTTCTTGAATTTCATCACCATCATCCCTCTTCAGAGAGGCCTTCCAGAGGGTGCCCTACTATTGCCCAAGACATACTCCTGTTTGTGTCCTTCATAGAAATGATCAGACTGCTTAAAACGTGTTTACTTGTTTGTTTTTCCTGTCTTTTCTACTGTGCTGTTGGGTGTTCCATCCAGGGCCTTGCACATAGTAGGTGCCTATTTTAGTTAAAGAGGTAATAAGAGTACAGCAGGCTATGACCCTGATGCTCTCAGAGGCTCATCTCAAAAAGGGTTCTTTCTTAATCTCAAGGCTCACTCTCACCTAGTGCTGATGGGTGGGGAACTCTGCTCGCCACACTACCGCTAAATGGGGGTTCTGCCACCTCAGAGCCTCTTCATCTGGACTAAAAGTCCTGCAAAGTTTGCCAGGAGGAGGAATCGAGAGAAAACGGAGGCATGTGGCTTTCACAGCCTGGCAGCCCTGTGCGCCACTTCTATTCTTGTCCATTTGCCCTGTCCGGCCACACAGCTCCAACTTTCTGGAAAACGGAGGAGGCAGGATGCCAGGTGAGCATGAACAAGAGGCTCTGGCGCAAGAGATATTTATGAGCCAAACATTCCCTAGGGGAGGGTGACCACACCCATGGAAACAAGCATGGAAGCCTCCCTGAGACTTTCCCTGCCTGTGTTCTTCTAGACACTAATGGTCTTGCTGAACAGCAGGCAAGGACTCAGGACAAATTCTCCATTTCCTTTCGCATGGACTCTGACCCAGGTGATGGCGTAGCAGTGTCTTCTGCAGGCGGTGTATGTGTTAGGAGTGGACAGAGACTCTGCAGCCATTATCAGGCGCTGCTTGCCTAATGTTCCATGAAGCACCCTGGGAAACAGGCCACCACGGGAAATAAACGATCATGTGGGCTCAGGCGACCTCCAGCTGGCTTCAGGGGCACCCTGTTCCCCAAGGGGCCTCGTACCTTCCTTGTGGCTCCCAGGAATGGGTGGCAGAAACTAGCCCAGTGATTTACCTCCTGCCTTCCCATGACTTCTCCCCGTTCTGTGCATCTCATGTTTAATTATGAGGCTGTGGATGGCCGGGATATTAATTACAGGGCTGAGGCTGTGTTACTCAGAGAAAATCAGTGCACACCTAATCTCACTTTCCTCAGGAAGGAAAATTGTATTTTTCCTGATCTCAACAAGAATGCCAGGGAAAGGAGTAGAATCACACGGAGGAGTTTTAAACTAATGAGATTCAGTTTAAAAAATTAAAAACCATTTTATATGGAGAAGGTTGGGAGAATCTATGTCTGAGATTTGGAGTTTCTCCTCAGCTGTGGTGCCTGGTGGTGGTCTGCAATAGCCCCTATAGCAAAGGGGCTATTGGCTTTCCTGTGGGGAGGGTCTGCGTGCTGTCTTAGGCAGAGTTAGCTTGGTTCCTGGTATAAAGCCAAGAATAGTTTAGGCTGGGTTTTCTAAATACATAGAGCAAAAGCATTTCTTGGCAAGAGTTCTTCTTGGCAAAAAGCAAGCATGTATATTCCAAAGGGTGAGATGGGGGGGAGAGTTTGACATATTTTGGTTTGTGAATAAATATAAACCAGACTAATATTAATAACAATAGCAACAATAATAAGTGTTCATTAAGCTTGTGTGACACGCGTCTGCATTCCACGTGCTGTGGGTGCTCTCTGCCATTTCTTCACAGCAGTCCTGAAGGTGCTTCCCACTTTACCCTCATTCATCGCTCAGGTGTTTATGTGTACATGCATGCACACACACATGTTCTTGCACTCGCGTGTGTGTGCATGTGTGTGTGTGTATGTGTGATGCTCCACACCTGGCTTAGGGGGTGGTCTACTTCATGGGTTCTCCAATAGCATGATGAGGCTGGTCTCTCACCTGCTGCACCTCACAGGTGAGGAGAGCGCTGATTCTGAATGGAAATGGAGGCTGCTCAGTGGAGGTGGGACCTGGGCACAGATGAAGCCAGTCACGAGCCTGAAGATCCCTTCAGTCCCACACTACTCTGTAGTTTAGTCTTTATTCTGATTTTTTTTTTTTCTCTTTTCTTCCAGGTAGTCCCTCTTGTGCTCGGTAGGAGCTGGATGGGACTGTTTGGGTGCAGCTTGTTAGGGCTCAGGCCACTGGCTGACTTGTCCATCTTGCCTTTCCCAAGATCCATGGGGCCCCATGAAAAAGTTGGCTTATGTGATCAATTATTCAACAGAAGGACAGAAAGTTTTGTTTGCGTCGAGCCTAAAAATCTGGGGTGGACAATGGTAGCTTATTAATAAAAGGAGTTCCCCCACGTTCTCATCCTGCCCTGGAAGACAGAGAGAGCCATGGAATCAGCTCTGAGGGAGGCATCAAGTTCAAGCTGCTAATGACTTCCTAATCACGCAGAATAAGAGATACAGCCCTTAAAATACACCAGACAGCCAAACATAATCTTTGCTTTTCCCAGTATCATCTAAGGAATCCAGATGTTCCTGTAATGACAGCTCTACAAACAGAAGACCCAGCTGTAGGACTGACTTCTCAGTGTTCATGTGCCTCCCCAAGTCTCCTCCCAGGCTGGGGTCCTGACTGCTGCTCAGCATGGCCGTAGCCCCCATTGGCGTGCAAGCAGGGAGCTGTTGGCACAACCACACACCACAAAGGAGGATGCTGGGAGGAACCTGCTGAATGTCAGCATGACTAAACCTGGGACACATGTGAAACCTTTGTCTGTGGTCCTTAAGCAAACCTTGGGGGTCTGGGTGTAGAAAAGGATGACTTAAACAGATTGAGTCATCCTTTTCTACACCCAGACCCCCAAGGTTGAAATACATTTAACTCAAATATTCAAACAGGGACTTCCCTGGTGGTCCAGTGGCTAAGGTAACTAGATCCCAACGCCACGACTAAAAGATCCTGCTTGTCTCAATGAACATCAAAGATCCCACGTGCCACAACTAAGACCTGGTGCAGCCAAATAAATAAAAACACATGTTAAAAAATTCACACGTACTTAGATGGTACAATTTAATTTAGGTCCATCAACATTAGTGACAGGGAAAGTAGCTAATATTTATTGGGGAATATTTTTGGTGGTTACACATGATTTTTTTTTTTTTGGTAATTTTAGTTTATACTGAAGTATAATTTATTAACAATGTTGTGGTAGTTTCTGGTACATAGCAAAGTCATACATACATATACATGTGTATGTATATACAGATGTTCAAGCTGGTTTTAGAAAAGTCAGAGGAACCAGAGATCAAATTGCCAACATCTGCTGGATCATGGAAAAAGCAAGAGAGTTCCAGAAAAACATCTATTTCTGCTTTATTGACTATGCCAAAGCCTTTAACTGTATGGATCACAATAAACTGTGGAAAATTCTTCAAGAGATGGGAATCCCAGACCACCTGACCTGCCTCTTGAGAAACCTATATGCAGGTCTGGAAGCAACAGTTAGAACTGGACATGGAACAACAGACTGGTTCCAAATAGGAAAACGAGTACATCAAGGCTATATATTGTTACCCTGCTTGTTTAACTTCTATGCAGAGTACATCATGAGAAACGCTGGGCTGGAAGAAGCACAAGCTGGAATCAAGATTGCCGGGAGAAATATCAATAACCTCAGATATGCAGATGACACCACTCTTATGGCAGAAAGTGAAGAGGAACTAAAAAGCCTCTTGATGAAAGTGAAAGTGGAGAGTGAAAAAGTTGGCTTAAAGCTCAACATTCAGAAAACGAAGATCATGGCATCTGGTCCCATCACTTCATGGGAAATAGATGGGGAAACAGTGGAAACAGTGTCAGACTTTACTTCTTTGGGCTCCAAAATCACTGCAGACGGTGATTGCAGCCATGAAATTAAAAGATGTTTACTCCTTGGAAGGAAAGTTATGACCAACCTAGATAGAATATTAAAAAGCAGAGACATTACTTTGCCAACAAAGATCCGTCTAGTCAAGGCTATGGTTTTTCCAGCAGTCATGTATGGATGTGAGAGTTGGACTATAAAGAAAGCTGAGCGTGAAGAATTGATGCTTTTGAACTGTGGTGTTGGAGAAGACTTGGGAGTCCCTTGGACTGCAAGGAGATCCAACCAGTCCATTCTAAAGGAGATCAGTCCTGGGTGTTCATTGGAAGGACTGATGCTAAAGCTGAAACTCCAATACTTTGGCCACCTCATGCGAAGAGTTGACTCATTGGAAAAGACCCTGATGCTGGGAGGGATTGGGAGCAGGAGGAGAAGGGGACGACAGAGGATGAGATGGCTGGATGGCATCACCAACTCAATGGACGTGAGTCTGAGTGAACTCCAGGAGTTGGTGATGGACAGGGAGGCCTGGCGTGCCGCGATTCATGGGGTCGCAAAGAGTTGGACATGACTGAGCGACTGAACAGAACTGAACTGATACATACGTTATACATATACATGTATCTATTCTTTTTCAAGTTCTTTTCCCATTTAGGTTTTTTTTTATATATATATATTTTTTTTTTTTTTAATTTTTAAACTTTATATAATTGTATTAGTTTTCCCATTTAGGTTTTTGCAAAATACTGAGCAGAGTTCTCTCTGCTATACAGTATTGGGGGATTATTGCATCTTAACCACCTTGACTCCTCTACTTGATGAGGTAGAGGATTTCATTTGTAATTCATGTTACAGAATGAGATTCAAAGAGGTGAAGTGATTTCCCCAAAGTCCCTCTAGAAGTAGGTGGGAGAGGCGGAATTTAAGTACCAAATATCTGGTTCTACTATTTTACAAGTTTCCACTGGGTTCAAGCTGACCTTTCATCTTTCAAAACAACTTCAGTAGAACTCATGATTTTATAAAATAAAGTTGGTTTTGAGATACAGCAAAGGATTGCATTTTAGTGTTACTCTATTTTTATCTTGTGTGCCTGTAAGATGATACCTGCTCACCCATTGTAAACATTTTCAACAACACAAAGTACAAAGACAAATTAACAACAATACACAAAGTACTCAGTCATGTCTGACTCTTTGGGACCCTATGGACTGCAGCCCACCAGCCTCCCCTATCCATGGGGATTCTTCAGGCAAGTATAGTGGAGTGAGTGCCATGCAGGGGATCTTCCTGACCCAGGGACTGAACCCATGTCTTTTATGTTTCCTGCATTGGCAGGCAGATTCTTTACCACTAGTGACACCTGGGAAGCTAGCGACCACCCACATCCCATCCCCTGATTTAATACTATGCTGAGTATTCTTCTGGACATGCGCCATGCCAGAATGTTCCATAATACAGGTTACTCCAAAGTGCTCCAAGCAAGGGGCTCTGCGGTCATGATGGCTGGGGACTCTTGGAGGATCATGATGTGTGTTCTCATGTTAATGGATCTCAGATGTTTTGAGGTAAACAAACTTGTTTGTCTGATCTCATGCTCCCCAGTCCCGCTTGTCCATGTTGTACCTTATTCCATAATGGGCTTGCACTCCTTGCAGGGAGCATGCTCTGGTAAAGCCGGCTTCAAGACCCTGTGCCCATCCACAGGCATTTATCAAGCAGACTCTGGGCCAGGGCAGAGCTGGGCTGTGGAGACTCAGGGCTGAAGGAGGCAGGCTCCCATCTCATGGTGTCTGCTTTTGCTATTATCTTGAGTTTTTCCAAGAATACAACCTTGTTATCTACAAATTATGATTGTTTTGCCTCTTCCAACATTCATGACTGTTTTTATATTCTTGTCTAATTGCTTTGTTTAGCATTTCTGGGAAAATGTTACACAATAGTGGTGACAAAGAGTACTCACAACTTTGTGACTTTAGTGGAATGCTTGTAGCATTTTTACAATGAATTATGATGGTAATTTTTAGATTGAAATGTGTACTTAAAAAATATTTGTAAGGAGGTATCCTCCATTTCCATTTCAAGTATCAGAAGTGGGTAGTAAATTTCATGAGATGTCTTTATGGCTTGTAAGAAAAGAAATCATCGCAAGCTTGTTTCCCTTTATCTTGTTCATTTGGTAAAGGTGATTTTAAAAGTTTGCGAAACTGAACAGTTCCTGGACTATGCAAATTGTCACGGTGTGTTGCTCTTTGTTCAAGCTATTCACAGAAACTTCCTCTAACTACCTTTTCTGTGGTGATCCATGTCCTGGCTTCCAGGTTATACAGGTTTCATAAAAACAGCCAAGTAATCTTTGTGTTTCTCCATGCACTGGCATTGTTGGAATAGTGTAGGGATAATCAGTTCTTGAAGGTTTGAGAAAATAGGACTCTGGCAAGCACCAGCTCACTCCCTGCTATTTACAGTATAAATTGTTCAGCCACTTTGGAAAGTAATTTGTTAATATCTAGTTAAGTGGAAAACGTTTATACCCTATAATCCCACAACACCACTCTATCTATAGCCTAGAGAAACGCTCTTATGCGCACAGGGAGACATGTACAAGAATTTTCATTGCAGTGTTGTTTTGGTTAACAAATCAAAAATGTCCTAAAGTTCCTAACAGGAATTAGATAAGGTAATTTATGCAACAGATTAATCTGTGGCAGTTAAAATGATTGAATTAGATCTCCCATATCAACCTGTGAGAGGGTAACAGGCAGGAAGGCCAGGGGTCTCCAAATAGAGGAAATAGCCTGCAAGTGTCAGACATTTTTATCTCTCTTAAGCGGCAGGAGGAAACAAACTAGCAATATTTTTTCCTTCTCTATACAAATTTAAAGGGAGGTTTCTCTTAAAATATTGTGTTGCCATAATGACACCCGGCTTCGCCTGAAGTTAGCTATTCTCGAGTGTAGAGATAACCAATGCCTTTTTCTTATGGAAATGTTTGTCTTAAGCTATGCTAATGTACTATGCCTTTACCCCAAACTCTGTCTCCGAGTCGGTACCCCAAACTCTGTCTCCGAGTCGGTTCCGCCTCTTGGCCCAGAACCTACTTGACAAACCAGTATGGATATTGTTCCCCTAATCTATGTAAATGAAACTATTTGTATGGTGGTCTGCCCTTCTTCAAGATTTAAGTTAATCATTTTATGGCCCAGGATAAACCATTTATCCCAAAATGCATCTTATGGGTGAGGAGCCTGGTGCCATTCTGAATTTTAAGACATTCCTTTCTTTCATTAACAGACTGCTAGTGACTATATAACATCCAGCTGAAGACTAGCAGGCGGGTACTCTTTCTGCCCCCTTCTGATGCCTATGTCAGAAGCTTTCTCTATCTCCTTTATACTTTAATAAAACTTTACTACACAAAAGCTCTGAGCGATCAAGCCTCGTCTCTGGCCCCGGATTGAATTCTTCTCCTCCGGGGGCCAAGAATCCCGGTGTATTCGCGTGATTCAACAACAACCTTTCACCTGGAAAATGCTCAAAAATGAAACACGAGGGAAGGGAGAAGAAAGTGAAAAGAATATGTCCACTTAGATATGATTTGCATAAAAATGACACAGAAAACAGCACTCCGGTAAGATTTTGGATGCACATATATTATCAAAAGTACAAAAAAGAAGAACATTCACCACTTTTAAGAATCCAGGTTTCCACTGGGGAGGGAAAGAGAGGAACAGAAATGGTCCTTAACATGTCTTGGTGTTATTTTATTCACTAAATCAAAAAGGTCTGCTGTAAATACAGAACAATTGTGGCATTTCCTAAAGCTGAGTGGTGGGACATGGGTGTTTGCTATATTAACCACATTTCATTTATGGCCTTACCGCAGCTTCAGCTGCCTTTATCAGTTTTAACCTGGTTTCTAGATAAAGGGCGGAGAGAGGTCTTCCAAAGTCGTCTGTTATGTCTCTGATCATTTCCCCTGCTTATGACCTTTTCAGAATTGGAGATGGAGGCTGATGGTGATTACTGTTATCCTCTGCGTTCCCTGACCTGGATGGCACAGTGCTCAGGACAGAGCAGGTGTCCCATAAACACGAGATGACATCATCCCCACTCCAGCACTACCCGTGTCTCCCCAGATTCTCCACACCCCCTGCCTGGGTATGACACCCTTGGGCGGTGGTCATGCATGGGTGGGCATGGCAGCAGTGAGGAGTGGGGGCGTAGACGCTGGTGCTCACTGGGCCCTGCGTGTGTCACTGGTCTGCTCCGTCCACTTGCACTGCTGACTCCCAGGTTACTCTTCAGGACCTGCCCTGCTGGGTTGGTGGTGAGAAGAGGGCTGTAGCTCTGCCCCCTCTTCTGTCCTGCCTGTGGGAACAGCCCACTCACCGAGGGTCCTCCTTCTCCCTGGCAGCCTTAACAGCTTCTCCTCTAGTTTCTCAGTGAGTTGAAATGATGCATGCTCCTTGGTAGTCTCCCAGTTGTGACTGTGGCTGGTGGATTTCTGTCCCTGTATGTGGCTTGGGGGAGGGTGTTCTTGTTTCCTTATTTAAGAAGTCAAGTTTACTTGTCCATTTGAGTCCTTAGGTCAGTGGTTCTCAACATGGAATGATGTCTCCTACATCCCAGGAACACCTGGCAATGCCTGGAGACATTTTTAGTTGTCACACCTGGCTTGTGGGTTGGGTGGGTGAGAACTGTGTTTCTGGCATCTGGTGGGGAGAGACAGGAAGCTGCTAAACACCCCACAATGCACAGGGAGGACAGTTCCCATCCCAGTAAAGAAGGATCCTGCTCCAACAGTTCACCTGTAACTGGCACTGAGGCTGAGAAACCTTGCTTTAGGCTCAGTGAGCCATTTATCCAGTTCTGCACCATTTTACCCAATGGTTTGGGCTGGGAGAAGGGATGTGTGCTCCAACATCAAGGCCATCTAGTTTCTTTAACACACACCAGGCAAGTTACTGTACTACTGCTGGCTGACCTTCCATCTACCTTGTAACTCTGTTCACATGCCCAGTACAAAACATGTACTTGACATCCAAATCTTTGAATCTTTGTTACGTCACCTTCTTCCGTGTACTCATTTAAGAAATCTTTGCAGGACACCTATGAGGAACCAGATCTGGAGCCAGAATACACCCTTCTGGTGCTCACAGTCCAGTGGGAACACAGGAGGTAAACAAGTAAGCGAATAAATCACTGCACGGTTCAAGACGGCAGTGTTCAGCAGGAAGGAAGTAATTCAGAGAGTATGTTGGCAGGTGGTGTATCAGTTTCCTGTGGCTGCTGTAACAAATTACCTCAAGCTTGGTGACTTAAAACTCCAGAAAGGCATCATCTTGCAGTCTGGAGGCCTTATCTCTGTCTAGTCCAGGGGTAGGTGGGGTAGGCTCCCCCACAGACTCTGGAAGGCCTTCCTTGCCTCTCCAGCCTCTGGAGGCTCCAGGACTTCCTTGGTGGTGACAACCTCACCCAGTCTCTGCCTCACCCTCACATAGCATTTCTTTTTTTTTTTTTTTTCACATAGCATTTCTGTGTCTCCTCTGTTTCTCATAAGGACACTTGACATTGGATTTAGGGTCTGCTTGGAATGATCTCATCTCAAGATCATTAACTTAATTACATCTGTAGAGACCAGACCCTTTTTCCCAGATAAGGTCACATTTAAGGTTCTGGGGATTGAGGTGTGGACATGTTTTTCTGGAGGTTACCCTTCAACCCATTATAGCAAGGAATCATTTCAGCTATGAAACCCATAAGACACACATGGTTACATTGTAGGCCCCGCCCTACAGGGCTGTCCCTTTGCTGCCCACCCCCACCCCCAACCCAGGGCACCTTGCACAGAGCTGCACACAGGTCAGGGGTTCAGGCCTGGGAGAAGTGAACAGACTAATGAGGCTGCTTTCCAAGCGCCTCTCTTACCCTAACACAAATGCTTTTGCAACCCCTGTGCACCAAGGTCGTGTTTCACACTGATGCAGGCCCTGGAGGCAGAGCTGAGCTGACATTAGGCAGCTGACCCTTGGAGGAAAAAAGCATTTGATTATTTGAGGCCAGAATGGTCCAGCCTTCCCCTCCCTGGCCTTTTGCCCTGAAACAAGGCCAATTGATTCTGTCTGCTCTGGCCAGTGGTAACTTGGTTTAATCAAACAACTGCATGTCTGGGAGAGCTCCCTGGCTGCCCTGATTACATACGCCTCATCCTTGCCTGGCCTCGTACACACTCCCCAGGTCATTCACCTCATAACTAATTCCCGTTCGTCCTGCTGGAGTGTTTTCAGTACTACTTCCTCCAGGAGTCAATGCATGACCACATTTGTTTGCCAAGCACAGTGTTTGGCACAGAGTGAATGTTTGTGCACATTCCTTAAACAAATTTACCAATGCAATAATAAAAACTAACATGTAGTGAGTGGCCAGAGCTTAATATTCATGATGGGTGCAGCTCTAAGGATTCACACATATGAAAATCCACACTATGCGTTTTTCACAATGCTGAGTAGAAACTCAAAGGAGAAAATGCTTGTAAGAGTGTTTCATGAACTGCCCTCATGGTGAAAAAGCCGTTTCCCACAGGTCAGCCTAGAACTCCACTGCAGTATGCCCTAACACACATCAGCGTCCTGTGTGGCCCAGTCTTTGCAAGGAATCATGTTCAAAGAAGCAAATCCCACAACTAAAAATGATTAGAAATGAACTGTAATCTTTTCTTACATCTTTTCACAAACATTAATGGGGATCCTATTAGAAACCCAAAGCTTCCTTTCTCCAAATTTCCTTTTCTCCCCAATCTCCTCAAATCCTCCATCCTTCTCACCTGCCAAACCCCCAAATAAATCTCCTGATACCCCAAATCTATCCTCTCTTCCTCTCCTCCTCCTGGCCTCCCCCATCATTGTGTAGATTCTCCAGCCACTGCAGCATCTCCTGAATTTACCTAAAACCAGATTCTTCATAACAAAGGAGAACCCTAGGACTTTTCCAGCTGGCCAGAATCCTTTTATTGGAATCCCTTCACGCTGGATCCTGACTCTTCCACCCTGTCTGTCTCCACATTGTGGGGAGAAGAATTTCGTCCAGCAAAAGCAAGTTCGTCTTTAGTTGATGGAGGGTGCAGGAGGAAGAAGTCTGAGAATTTTCAGCCCCAGTCAGTCAGATCTCGTGGGCAGTCCTGCTCCTAGTTGTGTGCCCTCTTCTACTTTGTACAGAAGCTTCCTTTCCATTAGCTGTGTGTCTCCAGGCCAAACCTGGGAGGTGGTTCTCCCTTCGCCTTCACATTTTTGTTTCCACTCTTGATTTTTTTTTTTTCCCCAGATGAGAGCACTGAGCTCAGGTAAGTGAAGTGGCCAAACAAGAGCCACAGCAAGTAGGGGACAAAAGGAGGATTAGATGGTGCAGCTCTGACCCTGGGGCTCACCAGTGCCAGCTGTGTTGTCAACAGCTACTAGGGATCTGGCCCCACATGCTCATGAGCTGATGCTGTTCCTGTCATCCCTACATAACAGGAGTGAACTGAGACTTAGAAAGCTAGAGTCACTTAGAAAGATAGAGGTCTCCCAATCAAGAACTGACAAGCCTGGCATTTGGCTCTGCTCTGATTAATGATCCATGGATGTTTCTCTCTTCTATTCTCCTCCCATTCTATTTTTGTCCCATGATATATGATCGAAACTTTGTATTAGTTGTTTCATGTCTTTCTTTCCTAAGCCTAGCACTGACTCTTGAAGTAGCAGTGATGTCAGAACAGTGTGTCCCTTGCAACCCTCCTCAGTGCCTCCTCCCACTCCTGTGTCCCAAGGGCAGCAGCCGCACACCTGCCTCTGCACACCCTGCCGGATCTTGCTTGTTTCTCTAATTAAACAAAAGTCCCCCGAAGACTTAGAGAACACTGCCAAGTCGCTTTCCTTCTCCAATGCATGAAAGTGGAAAGTGAAAGTGAAGTCACCCAGTCATGTCTGACTCTTTGCGACCCCATGGACTGCAGCCTACCAGGCTTCTC
The DNA here is from genome assembly GCF_000754665.1 of Bison bison bison. Classification (NCBI taxonomy): domain Eukaryota; kingdom Metazoa; phylum Chordata; class Mammalia; order Artiodactyla; family Bovidae; genus Bison; species Bison bison. The sequence goes on from NW_011494739.1 coordinate 6,027,848, forward strand.
CGTCCATGGGATTCTCCAGGCAAGAACACTGGAGTGGGTTGCCATTTCCTTCTCCATTAGAGAACACATTTGGGACTAAAAAATAAATAAAATTAAGCCCTTTGGGAATGCTGGTCTTGAACTTCACCTGGTATTATTGGTGGTGGTGTCCACAGGTCCAGCCCTGACAGCCTGACCTCAGCAAGCTCTGAGCGAGAACCTGGACCTCAGCAGTGGCACAATTTCATGCAGCTAGCCCTCAGAGTCAGACAGGTGTGGGTTCACATCCCTGCTCGTTCCTTTGAACTTTAGGCACCATGGGCAGCTGCTTTAGGTCAGAAAGGGGGGCTGTCAAATAGTTTCTTTTTGTGTGCAATAAACCATGGGCCCCTCCCCACCTCCTGGCACCCTAACTCAGAACCCAGACTCTGTGGCGCTTCACATCTTTTCTCTCCCCTCCCTCTTCTCTTCCTTCTCTCCAACTCCCATTGTGATTCAGCCACTCTCAAGTGTCAAGAAAAACCTTTTTTTCTTAATCAAAAGGGGGAGAATTCTAACATCTTAAGTCTGGATGGTGCCTTGAAAGGTCACCTGTTATACAACCTTGACTTTAGACAGGACCACTTTCAACTGATCCAGACAAATGGAGCTTTCTCTGCACATTTGCTTAAAAAGGACAGTCCTTTCTTTTTTTGTGATTTAGGGAAAGGCTAATTTTAACACATTAGAAGAGATATTTAAAGGATCGGGCAATCTGTAGTCAAATGTGCCAATTATACCTAAGCTATTTGCAGGGAGCTCCGTAATGAATGGGCGGCTTTTACAGGCGACTGTCTGGGCCAGGTCCTCACACAATCCGCAAGTGTCAGCCTTTCTTTCTTGTTATTAATTTTGTAAGTCAGATGAAGCTATTCTATACATGCACATAGGAGCCCGATCAGTAAATTGGGACAGATTAGTTGAACTGATCTATAAATGATAATTGTGGAGGAAAGTCTGGCCCTTACACCTTTCTCATCAAAAGCCCCTCACCTGAATAGGCCAGTGCCTCCTGCAGGGTGAGTGCCAGTTTTTACCCATTTTTACATATTTTATCTCATTATTTGAGTAATTTACAAAAATATACTGGTAAAGGGAGGATAATAACATCAGAGCTTCCAGCCAATAGAAGAGGAAGCAGCTGCTGGGATCCATCACCTGTGTTTAAGGGAATGAATCCTTTGACCCTAAGCTGAAAGCCTGGGGAGGGAGAGAGAGCCATGGGGAGGAGGGATAGGAGAGCTGTCACAGGACCTCCCGGGTGGAATCAGGCTCAGGGAGGAGCCGTGCAGGGACTCCAAGGCCAAGGTGAGGCCTATTCTGCCCTAGGGCCCCCTGAGCAGCTGAGGGTGGGCCTGGGCACAGTATTGCTTCTTGGTGGGGTCAGCAAGGCCTTGAAAAGTCTCCCTGCTTTGCCTAAGCTCTGAGGCATCTCTTGGGCTGACCACTGAGTCTTCACCCACTGAGCAGTCTGGCCCTGCTCTGCACCTCACTGTCTCTGTGTCTCGACTGGGCAGTTTTGACTTCCAGGGACCTTGGTGATGTCTGCAGGCTCTTTTGGCTGTCATGTGGGAGGTGGGGGGAGGGTGCTACTGCACCTAGGAGAGGGGAGGGAGGCTGCTAAACTCCCCATGGTACTCAGGGCAGCCCCTAGCAGAAAAACGAGCCAATCTCTGATATCAGAAAGGTTGACAAATCCTGCCTTGGGGTCTTCGGTTGCAATTCTTCAAACTACAGTGCTAGCCCTTCAAAAGGCCGAAGAAGGCGCCTGGGGAATGAGCCCTTCCCTGCTCCCTGCCAACCACCCCACATGTCAGTGGGCAGCGATGCGGAGGGGCCCAGAGGTTTCCAGCAGCTGCAAGTGGACAGAGTAATGAGAAAAGAAGGGAGTTGGCCAGGCCCCCTCGTTCCCACCATGCAGGACCTGAAACCCCTCTGGGCAGCAAGGTCACGGCCAAGCAGAGCCCACAGAGCGGCGACGCTCAGACAGAGTGCTCTCCAAGACACTGGGCTGCAGGACTGCCTCATGGACGGCCCTGAGGTTCACCGAAATGGAATGAAATTGGGTGACTGTGACCTGAGAGTGTGCGTGAGACTGGGCAGGGGTGAGGCATGTGTAACCAAGGTAGCCAGGGAGCTCTCCCAGACACGCAGCTGTTTGATTAAACCAAGTCACCACCAGCAGGGGCAGACAGATTCCACTGGCCTTGTTCCAGGGCAAAAGGCCGAGGAGGTGAAGGCTGGACCATTCTGGCCTCGAATAATCGAGTGCTTTCTTTTCTCCAAGGGTCAGCTGCTTGGTGTCAGCTCAGCTCTGCCTCCAGGGCCTGCATCAGTGTGAAACATGAGCTTGGGGTGCAGCGGTTGCAAAAGCATTTGTGTTAGGGTAAGAGAGATGCTTGGAAATCAATCTTATCAGTCTGTTCACTTCTTCCAGGCCTGAGCCCCTGACCCACATGCAGCTCTGTGCAGGGTGCCATGGGTTGGGGGTGGGCAGCAATGGGACAGCCTTGTAAGACACAGCTTCTGGCCCAGGAACATGCTGAAATCTGGAGGAGACGCATATTCCCGGTCAACACACCAGGCTCTTCAGTGGCTTTGTTTGGCCTCTCTCAGCCCTGTCCCCACCAAGGAACACTCCCAGCTGCACAATTCCACCCAGCACAGCTAGGGGAACAGACACATCTGACTTACCTCGTGCCAGAGAGAAAAGTATATTCACAAGTATCATCAACATTTACAGGCCGCCTCATCCATGCCATGAGCACTTCCCCTGCTCCATCACACCTGATACTCCTGAGATTAGGGTAAGTGGTATTGTGCCCCTTTTTCAGATGGAGAAACTGAGGCCCAGGGAAGGCCAATGGCTTCTCCAGGGACCCTTGGCAAGCACCAGTTGAAGACAGGCACCCTGGAGTTCAGAGCCCACTGACATGTAAGCTGTCACAGTGCCCACCAGCTCCTCAGAAGAGAAGACTGGGTGACTTACACTCAACCCTGTCTGATGGGTGTCATCCCCGTGTGTGTGTGTGCTGGGGCCTGGAGACCTGACCCTGTCCTTGGCTGCAAGACACAGGCTCCCAGTGAGGCTAAAAGGGAGACTCCAAGGGTATATGCCACAGAGGAGGAGAGGAGGCAGGACCTGGAGGGTCCAAGTGGAAGGGAGGCTTGAGGGGGAATCCCAGAGTCGAGAAGCGAGGAGCAGGAAGCCACTTCAGCCCAGAGACTCTCAGAGTGTGGTGCCCGGATCAGTAGACGGCAAACGTGAACCCAGCCCTCCAGGTGATGCTGATGGGTACTTGTGCTCCAGAGCCTCTGCTTTAGGGAAAATAAGATGCAGAGCAGAGAGGGACGGGGACACTTGGCGGGTCTGGAAAGCGAGGAAAAGGGAAGGAAGTAGGAGACTTGGAAGCCCTTGACGTGTCACATGTGATGGCCAGGGACACCGTGTCTTCAGAGATTGGCTCATTGAGCTGTCTTATCACTGATCCATTTTAGGATCTGTATCTTAATTTGGACATCAGTGACATAGAGTCCAACCTGTACAATTTACCAAGATGCAACAGGATGCCGTTTTAATTTATTCATCATCTTAACCTAATTTTCCCATACATGTCACTAATTTTTGAATTTTTCAATATTTCATCTAGAGTCTGTGTTAGGATATACTCGAGTCCAGCAATTCTGTGTTGGACTATCTTTCTAAAGATCAGCTATTTTTCAAATTAAAAGTTGATAACATGTAAATAGATAATTCAATGAATAACTTATTTAACTATCTCCTTAAGTTTATTCTCTCAGCACTAATATGGCATCCAATGTCTTGGATCTTTTAGACTCCCTCAGAGTATTTCCGTTTTAAAGTGGAGAAGATGGAAGCACAGGATGATGAAATGATTTGTCTGTGGTCCCCCACTAGTAGGGCTTCCCTGGTGGCTCAGTGGTAAAGAATCCTGCTGCCAGTACAGGAGATACAGGTTCGATCCCTGGGTCGGGAAGATCCCCTGGAGAAGGAAATAGCAACCCACTCCAGTATTCTTGTCTGGGAAATCCCATGGACAGCGGAGCCTGGTGGGCTACAGTCCATGGGGTTGCAAAAGAGTTGGGCACAACTTAGTGACTAAACACAAGAAGCCTTCACTAGTAAGGGGTCAAACTGGGAGAAGAAGCCAGCTTTGCTGATGGAGGGTTATGCCTGTAAGATCACACATGGGTACCACGGTAAAAGACTCTTATGTCCCACCTCTAAGGGCCTTTTCTCTGCAATTGCAGGCTGCTTGCTTCCTGGCATTCATACCAGGACGGGTGTTTGTGCAGAGGGACCCTTCGAGAGCGGCTACATTATGCAAACTTGATTATCCTGTCCAACGTTATTGATGTCAGCAGCCATTGTGAAATGAAGTTTGGGAGATGGAGTGTGGAGGATAGCACTTGTAATTTTTAAATCTTCCTCTTTTGCCTCTTGTGGGGAGGTGGTGGAGAGAAGCAGGGCTTCAGGGCTGTGGGTGCTTTAATGGAATCTGTCTGTCTTGACGAGGAAGTGGACACAGTATCTTAGCATGCTCCAGATAAGCTCGGGGTTCAGCCCACTTGTTTCTGGTGAACAAGTTTCTGAAGAACTTCAGATATTCTGTACCATCAAGGCAGCCTGGGAACGGCTGCGGGGCAGTGAGATTGTGACCCCATGATGCTGACTCATCTCTGGAACCTTGGCGCCCTCCACAGGGCATGGTACCCTGCAGGTGTTGGCACAGTGGTGGCTGATTCCAAACTTAAGGGACCTTCCCACCTAGGATTTCAACAGCTCCTGCATTGTGTTAGCCACCCCCTGAAGATCAAAAGCTCTTTATCCAAATACCTAGTCAGTTTCTCCCTTTGGATGTCACATGGCCAGGCCAGGACAGATAACATCTCCTTCAGGGATGTTTCACGTGAAGCCCAACAAATGGCACTGCCACTGGACCAGTCGGCGAAGGATGACGCCCTGGCATCATTTCTGGTTTCCTTTCTTCTTTGCACCACGTACCTACACACTTCTCTCCATCTCTATCACCTACCCTTTGAACGATAGCACCTGCAAACCTAATTTGTTCCCCTGTCAATCCATTCTCCACATCATAGTCAGAGTGACAGCCAGTCAACTCCTACATAAAACCCCCATGGCCCCTCAGGTCAAAGTTCAAGGTCTTCACATGACTGGGATTCTCACCAACTTTTTCATCCCTGTCTCCCACCCTGCTCCCCGCGTCCCAGATCCAGTCTCCAACGCGCCACGCCTCCTCAGAGCCAGCCTTCACACGTGCTGTTCCCTGTCCTGGAGCATCCTTCCCCTGCTCCTCATCTGGCCATCTGCTCCTCTTTCTTATCTGCCAGGTCTCAGCTTGACAATCTGGTCTTTGGTGAGGACATCCCTGAGCGACAGAAAAAGCAGACAATGTAAAGTCCTCGCCCTGTGCCAGGAACCCCCCACCCCACAGCACTTTATATATACACTGACTCGCTTAATCCTTGCAACAATGCTATGCATAGCTAACATATTACCTACAGTTTGCAGATGGGGAAACTAAGGTTCCAAGAGGCAAGTGAACTTGCCAAGGTCACTTGGTTTAGCAGAAGAGCCAGGATTCAAATGCAGACATCTCGGGTCCCCAGCCCATGCTCTGGTCCCCACACCCTGTGGTGACCACACCTGGTGGAGACCACAGGCAGTGGCTGGTGAGGCACCATCTATACCTCACACTGTGGAATCTACTTCTGCTTCTGGTGCCACGAACCTGGCATCCATCTCCCCACCACAGCTAAAGCATCGTGTGGGGAGGACATGTCTTCTTGTTCACTGGTGCATTCCCACTGCTCGTGAGCACATGCTTGACTCAGTGATTAAATGATTGTGATCCTGCCTCAGCACGTTTGCTGTTGGAGCCACTGTTGTTCCCCTTAAGCGTTCCCGGTTCACTCTGGGGCTGAGGCAGTGGCTATTTGTGAACATTCTTGGCTGATCAAAAGTGTCCAAACACGGAGGGGATCACCCACCATTTGTGTCACAGAATAATTTGCCTCTTGGTTGGTATCTCCTCTCTCCAACCCTAGGGAGCATCCATGCTTTCACGTGGGAGCGCCAAGCCTCTCCTCTTTAGAAAAGTGAGGCTTTAGTGACTTCTTCTACTAAAAGAAAAAACTGCCAGGCCCATGGAAGGAGCACTGTCCCCTGACTTCTGTGGGGAGAGGTGAACTGGAGCTGCTCAACTAAGGGAAAGCAGATACCTTCTCCTCTGGGGCTTGGCCAGCGTCCGGGTGTGAGACTCAGCTGCAGCAGACATCGGGGAAGGGGCCTGGCCTGGAGAGCTGCTATGAGGGTCCTGTGGGTCCTTCTGCATTGGAGTGGACAATGGTGAGGGGCAGCCCAGCCCTTTCCCTGGAGCTCAGTGACAGCCCAGGGTCAGGAGATCAGCGGCATCTGGGAGCTGACAGCCCTGCCCCCTGGTCCCCCTGCTAGAGCCTGGTACCTGTGTGCTCAAGTCCTTAAAGCTACCCCCCTGGGGCAGGAAGAGCAGTGTACCCCAAGCTGAATGTGCTGTCCCTGGGCCAAGTGGGGGTTATTGTCAACTAAATATGACTCAAGGATGTGGTGTATCTTTCTCTGTAGTGTTGTCAGCACATCTGAAGCTCTGACTTGGGCCTCAGGACCTTGCCTTAGGTGCTGGATACAAAAAGCAGGCTGGATAGGGGCAGGGGCTTGCTGGGCAGAACCTTGGGCAGGAGTGGCGTGGTCCCTCTAGATGTGCAATGGGGAAGGCTGTCTTCAGTGCTGGTGCCCCACTGATGGCCTCAGCAGGAAGGTGCGGTGATGCAGCTCCGAGCTCTCTGCTGCTGCCCTGTGGGTTCTCGCACCACCTCCTGCATCCAGGGCCTCATAACATCTGGCTTCAGAGGCCAGGAAACTCCCTTTGCCCAGTCCCTGCGGATGTCGGTGTCTGGGGATCCAGACCAGAAGTCCCGTTTCTAGTGGAGTAGTCAAGCCTCTCCGGGGGCGGGAGGACCTTCCTGGTGAAGAAAGGCTTGGAATCCCTTCAGGAGGGCCTGCTGGTACTTCAGAGAGGCCTCCTGCAACGATCGGGTTCACTGTGTTTGTTCAGCTACACTCACTTTTCCTCCTGCCTGCGGGTCCTCGTCTGTAACAGGGGACACCTCCACAGTGGGTCCGCAGAAAGAATCCATCCTTGGGGACACGGGAGGCCCAGCCTGCTGGGCGAGAGCAGGAAAAGAGACAGTGATGGATGAGGTGGATGAGGCAGAGCCAACTTCACAGGAGAGTTTTATTCAATAATTAAGAGAAGTGAGCCAAGTTGATGTGACATTAGGAACATTTAATTAGGACATGCAACTTATAGATGGAATTGGATGCCTGGGAGTAATAATAGTGCATTTTCACAATACCTCTCTAACCAATTAAAAAACGGTTGTTTTGAATCATGAAATGGGATCAGTGGTGAACAGCTCCAGACGGTGGGCTGTCCTTTCTGCCATCCTGAAGGTTACTTCTGTGGCTCTGCCTGTGGTGATGAGCACTTTGCCTAGTAGGTGCTCATGATATTTGCTGTTATGGAGCTTTCTGATGAGATTAAATAAGTTGGGGCTTTCAGCACATTTAATCCCAGAATGAGTCTATTTAGACTGAAAGTGGCTCTTCTTTATTTTCAGCTTCTTTGTTGAGGAACCGAGCTAAGAGCTCATGGTGGTCCTGGGTTACACTGGGTGGTCCTCCAACAGCACTGCAGGTATTCTCCTACATTTTACAGCTGAGGAAGCTGAGGCCCGGAGCCTTTCCACTCTTGGCCAAGTTCACCTGATAGGGAGTGATGGAGTTGAGACTTGAACCAGGTCTTCAGACTCCAGAGCCCCTGCTCTGAACTGCTAAGTAAGTACCTTCTCCAGGGTTATCTCCACGTGGCAACCCTCAGCCTTCCACACGAGGCTCCTGGGATCAGGAAGGTGTGAAGCACGGTGGATGTAGCCATGAGATTTTCAAAAATGGCAGCAGCTGGATTTTGCTGCCCTACCCACGTGAGCGGGGGATCATGGAGCAAGTGAGGCTGTCAGGTTGTGGGGCATTGGGTCAGACAGTTGAGGCCCAGATCCGAGCTCTGCGTCCATGGGCTGCAGGATTCAAGACTGTCGTCATCTCCACGAGGCTGTTTCCTCATAGGGTAGAGGTAAGACTAATGAGGCCATGTCCATCTGGCCCCCTTTTCATTTGCCCTGCAGCAGGCTGAGTCTTGCTCTCTAAACTGCCCCTCTGTCTAAAAGCTCCGATGGCTCCCACGTCACAGGGTGAACTCATATCCTGGTCTGGACCCCCCAGGCCAGTGGGCTCCGCCTCCTGCCTGTACCTCCAACCTCCTTATTCACCCCTGCCATCTGCTGGCTTCCAGTGGCTCCTGCCTCTGGACCTTGGCACACGTTGTTCCCTCTGTCTGCAATCCACCACCCCCCACAGTCTCATGGCTGTCTCTTTATTTCCCTCTGGCCTAGCTCAAATGCCACCTCATCAGAGAACATGTCCCTGGTGCCACAACTAAAGGAGTCCCCTGCCCTGTCCCTGGCATGCCCCGCCTCTTCTACCCACATTACTGTTCCACGTGATACTTTCTGCCATCTGGTTGGCTTGCCCATGAGAAGGATTCCACAGAGGGGCCTGGACATCACTGTGGTCCCTGTGGTGTCCCTGTGCCTAGAACTAGCTCAGAACAGGTGTGGTGTGAGTAAGTGAAAGAATGAATGTGGTGAGCACTGAATCAATATTAGTGGTTCCTAATAGTTTGTGTCTTATTTTTTAGAATTTTTCATTGTCATTTGGTTTATAGTCACTGCACAGAGTTTTGAGGTTAATGAAGTCATAAAGAATTCTGAAATTGTCTATGAAACTAGTGTGTGTTTATAACTTTTCTAGTGTTAAAATAGTACTTCTAATCGAAAATTTAGAAATTGCATTATTGCATAACAAAAATGAAAATCACATGTAGTATTTTTTAACATTTTCATTCCATCTCATTTAGGGTTGGGTAAACGCTTAGAATTTTGGCCTTTCATTTTTGCTGTTTAGATTTTTCAAATTGTGGTAAAATGCACATAACATAAAATTTGCCATTTTAACCATTCTGTGACAGTAAGTGCATCCATATTGTTGTGCAATAACTGTTTTCTTAAACCCACACAATCCTCTCACCTTTTCATCTCTGTTAAAACAGAGAATAGTTCCTTGGGAAGGAAAGCATGCTTCTTGACTCCTGCATGCATAGGGCTGGATTAGAAGGAAGCCTGGCGGGTGGGCCTTCCAAGGCTCTGATGGGAGGCCGCCTCCCTTTCATCTCTCCAGCTTCCAGGGGCCCAGCCTCCGGCTTGCTCTCCTTTGGTCTCTTGCCTGGCCTCCCACAGCACCTTCCCAGACAGGAGCTGTCCTCATTGTGGCTGTGACAACAGAAGGCTAAGCGTGGAGGTCTGGTTTGGCTACTGGAATGTGTTTGGTTGAAGTGCAGCTCGAAGACCTCCATCTCCCCCTGGTCACCAGAGGCAGCTTCTCTGGGAGGTGGGTTTCCCCAAGGGAGGGCACAGGACAGCAGAGAGCCCCTTGCCACACGCAGGCTCATAGCATTCCCACAGGTCATTTTCGTTTCTCCTCCGTTCTTGCTTCAAATTTCATGGAAAAGCAAAAACAACAACAACAACAAAAAAAACATTAAATCTTAGAAGACACCCAAATAAATGATTTCACACTGGGGTAAGGCCATAAGAGGAACAGCCAGCCTCTGACTTTCCTGGCAGGTCAGGGAGAGGCTCTCCGAGGAGGTGGCGTTTAAACTGGCTCCTGAGGACCCGAAGGAGCAAACAGCTAAGGGGACAGCGGGTGCAAGGCCCTGGGAGGCTCACTTGTGACCGGCATTGGAGTGGACAATAAGACTGCGTAACAAGTCTAGACTTGAAGGAAGGGAGAGGGGTTGAAAGGTGGCTAAAGGGCTGCTAGCTTTGACCAGCATGATAATTTGACAAAAAGCAGGCTCCAAGCAGAGGAAGTGCCTGCTGCCTGCAAAAAGGCATGGGGCTGTTACTATCAACAAGAATGTATTTACTTAGTCTAACACTTACTACACAGTTATTAATTCCCATTTACTGTGTTAAGCATTTTATGTACATTTTTCACTGACTCCGCACAGCATCCAACAGGTTGTACAGGTACTTGCCTTGGTCTTGGTTCACAGACAGGAATGTGGAGCCTCAGCCGGGTAAACTTCTCATGGCCAGAGGGATTTGGTGTATAACACCCCAACACTGGGCCTGTATTCTCAGTCATACTGTTCTTGGGGATTTAAAAATAAAATATTTATTTATTTTTGGCTGAGCTGGGTCTCTGTTGCTGCGCACGGGCTTTCTCTAGGTGTGTCAAGTGAGGGCTACCTTCTAGTTGCAGCGTGTGGGCTCACTAGTTGTGGCTCGAGAGCTCTAGAGTGTGCAGACTTCAGCAATTGTGGGCTTAGTTGCTCTGGGGCATGTGGAATCTTCTTGGATCGGGGATCAAACCCGTGTCCCTTGCATTGGCGGTTGGATTCTTTACCACTGGACCACCAAGGAAGTACTTCTTAAGGACTTTTACAGGCTTAAAAAAAAAAGTCTCCTCTGCTTCTGGTAGCATCATGAGATTTATCCCAGCCAGTACACAGCGACGGCTGTGCTAACTCTCCCTGAGTCTTAATCACAGATGTCAGTGCTGCCATCAGCACCCCTTCCCCACCTCTGTGCCCACAGATGTTCCCCAGCCCCTGGAATCCCACCTTCTCGTGGCGTGGCCACCATCTGTTTTGGGGTCACTCTGAATGTGAATTCTCTGTGAATTGCTTTAGCAGAACCTGTGGGAGAGCCCTGGAGTCCTGGGAGCACAAGTGGTAGAAAGAACATTGGATTTGGAGTGGGGTCTAGTCCCAGATCCTGTCCCTGAGTGCTTACCAGATGCTGGCTGAGAAAAAGCTCCCACTGCACCTTCTCATGCAGTTGTAAAAAGGAATCCAAAGGCAGGGCTCTGTAACCCCTTCGGGTCCTGGAGGTGGGAGCACAGCAGTTCTGAGCACACACTTCAGTCAGGCAGAGTCGAATTCAATTCCTGGCTCCCTGACAAGACCTCACTCGACCTCACTCAGATTCTTCCTGCAAGTTGGTCTCACATGGCCAGCAGAGCCCTGTACCTGCAACCCGGCGCAGCGTCTGTGACCCATAGGTGTCCATAAATAGCGGCATTATTGTTGCTGCAGGTGCTGCTGCTGTTACTATTACTGTTATTGTTTGCGGTCCTGCAGAGTCCCTTCGTCTCATTTCTTCAGCACCAGGTGCCTGTGTCCACCAGCCGCCCTTCAGCAAGCGCTGTTCAAGGTTTCTGAGGTTGCAGGCAGCCCTCATTCTCCTCGGTTCACTTTCAATTGCCTTTTAATGGGAGAGAGATAAAGTGAAATTACAGCCTTGGGTAGCTGCTTGCTTGGGAGGCCAGGAGTAGCCCAGCCCAGCCCTCCACGTCATATACTATAGCTGCATTTACAGTCCCAAGAGCAGAGGGACAGATCGCAAATCAGATCATTTATGGCTGCTGCTAGCTCAGCGAGGAGAAAATTCCCGAGGGATGGAGGTGGGGGCTCCTGCTGCGAGAGCAACACTTTGGTCCCAGGGCTCCAGAGGACGAGACTGGGAATGCCGGTGATATTGGGTTATGAGAGCAATAAATGGGTGCCAACATCCCATGTGTGTGTGTAGGGAGGTGGTGTCTATATACAATCTGCTCCTCAGTTACCCTGTGATTCTGTGTGCGAGATGAGGAGGCACTCTGACCGATAGCCTGCAAAAATGAAACACAGTTGGCAAAACAAACAAAAAGATTGAAAGTATATTAAGAGCCCCAGGCCTCCTGCTTTATCTGTGACCTTCAGGGCCCTGCTAGTGTGTTTTTAGGAGAAGATGCCAGGAGCAGTTGAGAAGCAAAACCCATTTCTCTCCAAACCCCAGGGGGCCCGAACCAGAAGGCATTTGGTCCACAGACAGATCTTAGAGTCTTCACAGACTAGTCTATTGTGTTCATCAAAGTCTCCCTATTGTCCAGCATGGGGTTTGGTGCGATGCACAGGGTACCTGTAGTAGATAATTTAAGTCGTAATTTTTGTGAGCCATTGTTGATGGCTCAAGCGATACATTCAGAATTCTGAAATTTGTGTCAGTCCCTTTACTCCTCTCCCCTTCGTGTTACAGTCATCTTATATTTTATATGTACATACACTGAAAACCCACACAGAGATATAATAGCTATTTCCAAACCTTAAACATATCTTTTAAAAACCCAAGGAAAGAATAATCTATCATATTTATTCAGTTACCATTTCTGCTGCTTTTCTGCCATTCCTGATGCTTCGAGTTTCCTTCTGTTTGAGTTTGCTTCAGCAATTCTTGTAGTAAAAAATCTGCTCACAGTATACTCTCTTAATTTTCCTTCATTTGGAAGCATCTTTATTTTGCCTTTGTTCCTAAAATTTATTTTTTCTGGATATAGAATTCTGGGTTGACACTTCTTTCCTTTCAGCTCTTTGGAAATGGTATGCCACTTCCTGACCTCCGTGGTTTCTGATGTGAAAACTGAAGCCATTCAGACCACTGTTTCCCTACGGGTTACAGACTGCTTTTTCATGGTATTTTCAAGATTTTTTTCCTTTGATTTCAGTTCTCAGTGGCTTAATTACAATGGGTCTGGGTGTGGATATCTTTGGGTTTATCTCTTCTGGAGTTTGTTAAGCTTCTTAAATCTGAGGGTTTATGTGTTTTGACAAATTTGGGAGTCTTTCAGCCACTATTTATCAAATAATCTTTCAGCTCTATATTCTTTCTCCTCTTCTTCCAGAGCTCATTTTGATTATTGTGGTTATGGAGACTTCTGGAGAATGTTGACATTTTTGCTTTAGCAGGCATTTGAACTGGTTACATCTAAGCCACAAGTTCCAACCTACCTATGCGCTGTAGTTCCAATCGTCAGCTCTGTTTTCAGAGTCTTTACCTGCTTCTCAGATTTGCTGCGTGTGTGACAGCCAGGGGCCAGGGACTAACAGAGCAGCTCTCAGGTTAACTGGCATGAGGATTAGGGTCAGGTGCTCCTATGTGCCAGCTGGATTCATAAGCATCTTATACCTCCTTCTCTCTGTAATCCCCATGGTGCTTTCTGACTCTCTGGAGATCTTCTTTTCCATCCTCTACCCAGAATGTTGGGGCTTCAGTTATCCACTCTGCCACATGTTTCTGTAGCTATGCCTGTCTTAATTCACTGAGGCCACTGGCTGACCCTTTCTGGATCTGGGGTAGGGGCTCATCTGGGTGCAGATTAAGAGCTCTGAGATTTGTGTGTGACATAAACTCCAGGGCAGGTATTGACTGGTCTGCTGCCAAGAGTGCAGCATGCTGCTTTTTTCCTGCACAGAAATGGCTCCCTGTGGAGTGTTCCCTTCATTCCAGGAGGAGAGTTAGGTCCTGGGATGGCTCTTCTGGGCAGTGAGTGAGGAGCAGTGAGCACCAGGGCATGTAAAGACTCAGCACCAACGGCACATTCAGGACTCAGCACATTCATGGTGCATGCTGGACTCGCTTCCCTTTGGGTCTGCTCAGAGCATATTCTGGGAGCCTCAGACAGTGACTCGGATGGATGCCAAGTCATCTTTCCCAGACCTCTAGTCCTGTCTCCTCCCCTCCCTCAACAAGGAGAACAAAACCTGGGGCCCAGAGTTGAATCAGCCATGGTATCCAGGCAGGATTTAATAACCTTCATTGATTCTTGTAGTATTTACTTTTTTATTATTGCTTTCTATTTGTGGCAAGTCTCACTTCTAAGTGTATTTATTTAGGTTTGAAAAATGAGGTAATTTGAAGGAAAACATGAGACAATATGGTGCAGGTTGTATGTGGTGCTCGTATAATTCATGTAGGGGGTTCCTATATTCTTTGAGTTGGGAACCACTGAACTCAGGTGTGAGCAACTAATGGCAGGGCTTTGTCTGAGAGCAAGCTCGGAAGAGGGAAGGCTACATAAAAATGGGTGCAAGAATGTGGTCCAGAGTCAGGAGGGGAACACCACCAGTTTTATGTATTTGCCGAGAACTGGCCCTTCCTTTGGGCACCAGGCTGCCTGCTGAGGGGAGAGAAGAGGAAAGAGGTGGGCCCACCCAGGGCAGGCAGGTGGACGGATGGTGGAGGTGACTACAGCCTGCTGGCTGCACGGTGCTACAGAAAGTGGCCTTACCTGAGAGGAATGCCACTGCCCGCCCTCTGTGCAGATAAGACCTTTGGTAGCAGATATGCATCTGCTCTCCATTTCCCACTCCTGGAAGGCCAGGAGTGCCTCTTGAGGGCACATCTTATTTCTGCTCTTTGTCCACATGGGGCTCTACAGGACCCTGCTCTGGGAAAAGTGCAGGTTCTAAACTTTTAGCCTCAGAGATTGGTTCAAGGATTATTACCCAAGACTGTCCATGCAGGATGAGTCTGAAGGCTGTATTCCTGCTGGGTTAGGGTTGCTGAGCTGACAGGCGGTAGAGGGTGCAGGGAGCTCCCTGTGAACAGAGAGTTTTGAGTCTGAAGCCACTACCTGAGAAGTGGAGCTGAGAGAAGGAGGACGGCCTGGTCCCCGTGTCCCCATTTGAGCATCTGCGTCCATCTAGGACAAGACTTTCCATTTGTGGAGCCAGTAAGTCCCTTCTTTTCCCATTTTATTTCCTTTGAGTTGGATTTTTGTTATGAGCAGTTCAAAGAATCCTAATACACCTCTTTATTACCTAGAGAGACTCCTGTGCTCTGGGTTGCTGTCATCATGGCAAAGTAGTCATGGAAATAGGCACTGGAGCTGGGATGTGGGCTGAAACCCCAGCTGGGCCTCGATGGGCTGCGTGAGTCCCAGCAAGCCCTTCCCCAGGTTGAACTGATGGTGAGGCACACAGACCCCCACAGAGCTCACAGTGAGACGCTGGCACAGAGGTGCTGAGTCAGTGTGACTGCTGATGTAACACTGGTAGTTAAAATATAATCTCAACTACAATGAAGCACCTGCTGCCTCCAGTGGTAAATGCTGTCTCACCCCCTCTTCTTTGGTCGCAGGTGGGTGCTGGTGGAAGTGGGCTTGGAATTAGGGCTTCCACACACTCCAAGTTGCATTTTGATAAAGCCCAAGACTGCAGCAGCTGTTCAAGGGTAGAAAGATGCCTGTCGTTGGTCCCACATGAGTGACACCCAGGGCTGTGGGGGCTTTTGGGGAGACAAAAGCTCCACTTCCCTCCAGACAGTGTGCTATGTTCACTCACGTGGAGCCAGGTCCTGCAATAGCTCTCATTCCTCACAGAGGCCAGTCTGTGGGCTGGACAGAGGCAAAGAGCCTGGGGAAGGCCAGAGCAGTGGCGAAGCAGACAAGTGTCCTAGTAAGACCGGAGGCTTCCCCATGCTGCTCCATAGATCAGCAGGTCACACTTCTGGGAAGAATTCATTCTTCAACTGCTTTCCTCACTCAAGTGTCCCCCAGCCTGGTGGTCCTGCTGCGAAGATCTGTGAATATTCCACTTGTTGGACATACTCCCCCAGCTGCTTGTCAGGAGTAACTCGTGGCGAATAACAAAGGGAGCACACAGAAGTGCTAGTTAAATGTCCTGTGCTGTCTGTCACCAGGCAGGACACCACTCATAGTCAGGTCCCCACGCAGCTCCTGTGCAGGGCCTCTGTATTGCCCTGAGGCCTCCTGGACTCTAATCTAACACTGGCCCCAGGGAGCCCTGGTACCCTGTCCCTCAGCAAGTCTGGGCTCCTGTTTGCTTCAGCCCAGGACTTGTGGCCCCAACAGCAGAGGGCAGCTGTCTGTGGAATGCAGATGGATGCATCTGATCACATGCACTGTTAACTTCCTCCAACAATCAAATGAATTCTTTACCTGTCAGCACTCTGAGACACCATCCCAAACCAGCTGTTGGCACCTCTTACATTCACCACGGAGAGGAGAGCAAGGAGGGTGAAGCGGAGACTGTGGCACCCATAATAGCTGTTGTGCATTGATTGTGCCACTTGTTAGCTGGCTCGAGAGCCCTGTCTGACTGCTACAGCATTCCAAAAAGATGAGTGGCCACAAGGACCAAGTCAGTGCATGAAGGCAGCTTGTTCTTTGGGGAGAGAAGGAGCCAGCATCTCCTTAGTTTCTTGAGGTTGGCCACGTAGGATCACAGTCGGTGGTTTGCAGACGTGGCATAAAATGACGTGACTCAGAGAGGAAACCACTCCGTTCAGCTCTCTGTTGACCTGGTGATGTCACATAAGAATCAGCTGCTGCTGGATGAGCACCACTCACACCCCTTACTCCTTTCTGAAACAGAGAGGGTCCTGGAGTGGCAGCTCCTGCAGGTGACTTGGCCAAATATTCCGTAACACTGGTTGTGTTTCATATATTTTTAAGGTTATGTCTAGTTAAGAAGAGTGGTACTGCTTTTCCATTTATAGGAATGAATGTTCTTTGGGATTTGCAACTTAGGTCCATTTAAAGTATTCATTTATTATTGACACAGCAGTACACTCACCAGGCTCAAAATGAAATGTATATGAAAAGGTGCACATTGACGGTTTCTGCCTCCAGCCCTATCTCCCATCACCCAGCTCCCATCCTGGGTGGGAGGCTCTTGCTTCCTTCCTTCAGAGCAGCTTTCCAAAGAGTTTATGCAAACGCAGCCTCTTTTGAATAGACACACTCCCCCAGTGCAGGCTGCTACACAGAGTGGTAAGTGCTTTGTGTACAGGCCTGCCTCCTGCATCCCTCTTTGCATAATAATACACCTTGGCAACCTTTCTCTATTTGTGTATTTCCTCACTCTGTTCTGTTGCATAGAATTCCGTTGTATGGATGTGTCATTGTTCAACCACCATTCCCTACTGATGGACACAAGTTGCTTCTCATCTTTTGATGCTAAACGCAGAGCAACTGGAAATAACTTCTACTCAAATCAGCCCACACGTGTGAGCCTATCCAGGAAGTGGCATTGTTAGGCACCGTCAAGTCAAAGAGAACATTAGCTTGCAGGCAAATTGGGGGGTCATAGGTTTGTTCTTAAAATTTTTTAAATTAATTTTACATTTACCGAGAAGATATTATAGGGGAGCAAAACTTGCCACCCCCAAATGTATCTTTTTGGCATGAGGATCTTTTTAGGCTGATCCTTTTTAAGAAATGGGAGACATGGGAAGTTTTTCTTTTTACCTCTCCCTTCACTTCAGTCAGTTCAGTCGCTTAGTCATGTCCGACTCTTTGCGACCCCATGGACTGCAGCACGCCAGGCCTCCCTGTCCATCACCAACTCCCAGAGTTTACCCAAACTCATGTCCATTGAGTCAGTGATGCCATCCAACCATCTCATCCTCTGTTGTCCCCTTCTTCTCCCGCCTTCAATCTTTCCCAGCATCAGAGTCTTTACAAATGAGTCAGCTCTTTGCATCAGGTGGCCAAAGTATTGGAGTTTCACCTTCAACATCAGTCCTTC
>NW_011494739.1:6045538-6046066 GCF_000754665.1 Bison bison bison
CTCCTTGCAGTCCAAGGGACTCTCAAGAGTCTTCTCCAGCACCACAGTTCAAAAGCACCAATTCTTCAGCGCTCAGCTTTCTTTATAGTCCAAATCTCACATCCATACATGACTACTGGAAAAACCATAGCCTTGACAAGATAGACCTTTGTTGGCAAAGTAATGTCTCTGCTTTTTAATATTCTGTCTAGGTTGGTCATGATTTTCCTGCCAAGGAGTAAGTCTCTTTTAATTTCATGGCTGCAGTCACCATCTGCAGTGATTTTGGAGCCCCCCAAAATAAAGTCTGCCCCTATTTCCACTGTTTCCCTATCTATTTGCCATGAAGTGATGGGACTGGATGCCATGATCTTTGTTTTCTGAATGTTGAGCTTTAAGCCAACTTTTTCACTCTCCTCTTTCTCTTTCATCAAGAGGTTCTTTAGTTCTTCTTAACTTTCTGCCATAACGGTGGTGTCTTCTGCATATCTGAGGTTATTGATATTTCTCCCGGCAATCTTGATTCCAGTGTGTGCTTCCTCCAGCCCA
>NW_011494739.1:6046166-6068350 GCF_000754665.1 Bison bison bison
ACAGAAAATATACAGCCTTGATGTACTCCTTTCCCGATTTGGAACTAGTCTGTTGTCCCATGTCCAGTTCTAACTGTTGCTTCCTGACCTGCATACAGATTTCTCAAGAGGCAGGTCAGGCGGTCTGGCATTCCCATCTCAGAATTTTCCACAGTTTATTGTGATCCACACAGTCAAAGGCTTTGGAATAGTCAATAAAGCAGAAGTAGATGTTTTTCTGGAACTATCTTGCTTTTTCAATGATCCAGCAGATGTTGGCAATTTGATCTCTGGTTCCTTTGCCTTTTCTAAAACCAGCTTGAACATCTGGAAGTTCATAGTTCACGTAATAATGAAGCCTGTCTTGGAGAATTTTGAGCATTACTTTACTAGCGTGTAAGATGAGTGCAATTGTGTGGTAGTCTGAGCATTCTTTGGCATTGCCTTTCTTTGGGATTGGAATGAAAACTGACCTTTTCCAGTCCTGTGGCCACTGCTGAGTTTTCCACATTTGCTGACATATTGAGTACAGCACTTTCACAGCATCATCTTTCAGGATTTGAAATAGCTCAACTGGAATTCCATCACCTCCACTAGCTTTGTTCGTAGTAATGCTTCCTAAGGCCCACTTGACTTCGCATTCCAGGATGTCTGGCTCTAGGTGAGTGATCACACCATCGTGATTATCTGGGTCGTGAAGATCTTTTTTGTACAGTTCCTCTGTGTATTCTTGCCACCTCTTCTTACTATCTCCTGCTTCTGTTAGGTCCATACCTCTCTCTTAACTGCCTAAAAGAAAGTAGACACAAGGCCCGATGCAGGAAGTGAGGTGTGACCAGAGAATATGGGCAGGTGTAATGAGCTGGGGGAGCTGGAGATCAGAATCCTCTGTGTCCTATTGTCTGTGTCTGGTATATATATTTACCAGACGTTTGCTTCCCCATTTCCTGTGAACTGTCTTACTCACCTCTGAAGTATTGACCCCTCACCCTCTTCTGCTTAGCTCAGGACTGCTCATAAGTTTCAACTGTCTGTGGGTCTCAAATTCCTATGGAAACTCCATACACATGTAATTACACTTTTTTTTTCTCTGTTAATATGCCCTATGCTAATTTATTTGTTGGGCCAGTGAAAGAACCAAGAGGGGTAGAGGAAACATTTTTCCTGCCAGGCAGTGTGAAGCCAAGGATAGAGCAGATGTGTGAAATCTGTGATGCTGGCATATCACTGCATCATGGGAGGATTAGCAGGCTCTGTCTTTAGCCCCAGGATTGCTCGGTTGGGGAACAACGTGGTGAGGGGCTTGGGATGCTGCATTGTGCTCCTCTCAGTGGGGCCCTGGCCTGGTGGGAAGGGTCCCAGGCACTCAAGCAGGGCTGCCCAAAGTCCCAAGGGCCTTCTGTCTCCTGCCTATCCTGTTGGAAACTGGCCGCTTCCTTGTTCCTGGATTGCATGAGATTCCTCAGAATAAGTGCCCTTTTGAGCCAGTCTGAACGGCTGCTTTTCCTTCTAAAACATCCCATCCTTAGACATTGCTGCTTGTGCCCCAGTAGAAGCGACCTGATTAGGTGATGTTAGAAATTCCTGTTGCATCTGCTTCTTCTGGTCACATTTTAAAAACTAAAAATCCAAGTTTGTCTGGGTTTTTCTCTTGAGAAAGAATTTGGCTTGGCAAAGTCTCCACTTCTTGGGGGCCGACCCCTAATGGCGAGATTCAAGAATTTCTTCTTGTATCCAAGGTGCAAAAAGGAATTTTTCATTCAAATATATCACAAAACAGATTTATGTTGAAAATAATGAGAATTTTGTTGGTGCCCTGGAAAAACATGTGAGAGAAGCAGAGAGCGATCTCTTTTATTTCACTGGATTGTGGAAGCTAATGCACTGGTCTCCAGGGAAGGAAAAGGTCTATTCTTCACCTTGGCAATTTGTTTTCAACAAAAGATTCAGAATGCCTTTTCTTTTTCTTTTTTTAATAAAGGAAGGATATAGTTAGTTGACCAGGGATTAGCTAGGGATTAAGGGCTGGTTGACTTTGCAATATTTCCACCTGCCTACAGTGCGTATACGTGAATTAACAATGGTAAATAATCAAAAGGGTATTAAAATGTGAGCCGGGCCTCAAAGAGACAGCCCAGAGTCAGTCTCTCTGCTGTTCGGAGGCGGGGGGCCTCACTTTACCTCGCTGGAATTCTGCAGTTTTGAATTTATAATGTCCAGAGACTTGGGGGCTTCCACAGGCCCCAGGATCATTCCCACCACGTTGCAAATAGCCTCGATTTGGGGTAATTTTCTTTAATGGTGAAGTTGACTGAGAATCCAGGTTCTATTTAACTGAGAGGCCTGTTTATCACCGGCATGCAGTTATCGGCAGAGACACACTGAAATGCACAAAGGGCCATGAGACTGGCAGTGTAGGAGCCAGGAGGAAGGCCAGCACCTGACCACGACCATCTCGACCACAGGACAAAAGATGTAGCTCACAGGGAAAGAGTCCCACCTCAGCCGCTTTTCACCTGCTTAGTTAAATTTAACTCAAAAGGCTGGAGGACAATTTGATTAATTCTGAATCTCAGCGGAAATCAGAGCCTTAGAAGATCAAGGCTTCTGAATTCTCTGGGGGGGAAAGACATCAGCCACATGGCACAAAGGAAAACCTCCTTTCTGTTTGTCAGCGGAAGACATAATTGTGCCGCTTCCTCATTGAAGAAGTTTACAAACATTTGCAAGTTGTCAGAAATAATTAGTCTAAAATTGTTTCATAAACCATGGAATGAAACAGTACGTGCCTTGTTGAGATCAAAGGGCTTCTGTTACCTTCTTGTAAACTCAAATGAAATTCTTTTGAAAGTAAACTCCTGGAATTAGTTTCTGCTGAGTGTTGGTGGCCGGGGGAGGGGAGCAGAGAATTAGCTCAGGAGCTTCAGACAGGAAGCTGGAGGAGTGGAGCCCAGTCCTGGGAAAGTAGAGTTTGTCTCTAGCAGCATCTACCTCTGTGGGACAGATGAGGACTTTCCCTGGAAGTCAGGCCCTGCCTTCCTGCCAGGATCTCAATGGGAGGCCGATACCGTGACCCTGACACCCCAGGTGGGAGTAAGCATCAGTTTAGCACCCTCCCACCCAGATAAGCTCTGGGTGATGGCAGCTCTATCAGATCAGATCAGATCAGATCAGTCGCTCAGTTGTGTCCGACTCATAATACTGTTATTCATTATTAGTGACAGAAACCAGCTGACGTTCGTTTACTGAGGGCATTGGTGCCAGGTGCTGGCGAGGGGGTGTCTGGCAACTAACTAAGAGCTTAGGGGGTCTGGTTCCTTTTCTTAAGAGGTCAGATGGGAGACTCCCTCATCACATACCTGCTGGGCTGTGTCCTGTGTGAATGGTGCCCCCTACAGGCGAGACCTGCAGCTGCCCGGTAAACAACTCTAAGGACACCCCTGGGAGAGGAACATAGAGAGGGCCTGGAGGGACTAGGGGGGCCCTGGGGAAGCCTTCGGGGAGCCCTGCTGAAATCAGTGGGCAGAAGGAGGTGAGATGAGAAAGACTGAGAGGAAGCAGATAAAACGGAGCCAAACAGAGTGCTGCCTCCCTTCCCCCCTCTTCCCTTGCTCTCTCATCCCCTCATATATGTAGGGTATACACACACACACACACACACACACACACACACACACACACAAATGACACCTGTGCTTGGCGATCCTTCTGTCCTTTTCGGGGATGGTTGTTTGTTGCTATGCTGATCAGAAGCTTGATGTCTGAAGACTGGAATGCTCTCCTTGGAGTCACTTTTCCCTCCTCTTCACTGAATCCCGCCCCCCACGCTCTGCACTGTCTCACAAAATGGACCCTCTGCACACACCCCTGCAGCCTCCCTCAGCCCACGTCTCTCCTCTTGTCTCCTCGCAGGGGCAGCTCTGCCCCGTGTCCTGTCCCCGAGACGCAGGGCAGAGCGGTGGCCCAGCAGTGGCGGGAACACGAGGTAAAGGCTAAGCTCTCACCACACAGACAGGGCGAGCCTTTTAGGGGCCCCCCAAATTCAGACCCGGGAGTTTCTGCTATAACAGTGCCCATACAGACGTAAAAGCTTCCCAGGTGGTGCCAGTGGTAAAGAATCCACCTGCCAATGCAGGAGGCGTAAGAGATGCTGATTCTGTCCCTGGGTTGGGAAGATCCCCTAGAGGAGGGCATGGCAACCCCCTCCAGGAGTTTTGCCTGGAGAATCCCATGGACAGAGGAGCCCAGTAGGCTAAAGTCTATGGGGTCTCAAAGAGTCAGACACGACTGAGGTGATATAGCACATGCCCACAGTCTTAAAAGCCTGTCATGTGAAATCATGCACTGAAAATAAAACCAAACAACATGCCATGCGTGTGCTTATTTCCTCCTCCAGGGGGTCTTCCCCACCCAGGGATCCAACTCTTGTCTCTTTCATCTCCTACAAGTGGGTTCTTCACCACTTGTGCTACCTGGGAAGCCCAAACCGAAAACACTTGAAAACAGATAAGGGCTACGGGTAAAAAAGGTTTAGGACAGATCACTCAAAACCTGTGGGTCTTTGTTACCAAAGCACTCCAGAAAAATAACAAATTCAGTAAAAACCCTAACCCCTTTCAATTTAGTGTCATGGTCAGAGAAGCCTTCAAGCCTTAAACTCCCTGCCGGTGCTTCCTTCTATGACAGGTAGGTCCTGGGGGCTGTTCACTTTGAACAGAGATGATTTTAAAATGAAGATTAAAAGCCAAGACAGGTCTGCCTTTTTATACGGATCTGCAGTCCTATGGGAGAATTGGCTGCAGTTTCTGCTCGTGGATGTGCATATTCTCCTAGTAGCTGGATGGGCGGGGCGTGGAGCGGCTCCTGAAGCAACTAACACAGTCACTGCTTGCATTATAGGAAGGTATTTCTAGGGCTTTTAAGCACTTTTTTTTAATTGATGAGACTTGCTTTTCAAGTGGGAGAAAGCTTGCCTCTGACTGCTTCAGACTATTGCTGCGCTTGGGGAAACCGTGAGATTGGACCTCAGAGGCCCACCTCACACCTCGTCCCTCCTCTGACAATAGCTGAATTAGTTCTTGGCAAGTAATCTGAGTAGCTGCAGTACCCACCTGCTGCTAACCCTGGCAGAATAGGGCTGCCTTCCTATCTTTGTGCTCAGAGGGGCCTGACTTCAGGCTTTCAGGACCTTTTGCACAAGGGCCCATGTTTTCATTTTCTGCCTGCCTGGCAAGTTCCATAGCTGACCACACCTCTGAGCTGTCCTGCTGCCCCTGCCAGGGAGCTGACAGTACATACAGTAAGAAGCAGGGCCTCACAAAGACTGTCCACCTTCAGGACAGCAGCAAAAGAGGGGAGTGGGCTCCTCCTGCCCGTGTCCCCATGAGCCCAAACCAGTCAGGCTGAGTCTCCCATCAGAACCCTCTCTCTGCCTCCAGCGTTCCTGCCTAGACCAGCTTGGTCCCTCTACCCATCACCATCACTGCAGCCAGGGCATCCCTTCATGGGGCAAACATAATCACAAACTCCTGACCTAAACCTCCCAGTGCTTTGCATTTTCCTTAAGAGAAATGATGAGACGTTGTGGCATTTGTAAGGCCCACCTGCTGTGCTGCTTGTCCAGCTCACATGTCTTCTTATCCACCCCACACATGCTCAGGCAAGATGGGCTCACTTAGTTTTACCAGCTCCTGCTCCTCCTTCTCTCTTTGCCCTCCTTTTCATATATGTAGGCCCCTCTGCTAGGTGGACCTGAATCCCTGATGACTCTTATCCAGTCTCAAGCTTTGCCTGGAACCACACCACTTCCAGAAGCCTCTGTGATCCCATGGGCTGCATGAATCTAGAACCCGTGGTCACAAGGCTGTGTGTCTCTCCACCTCTCCCAATGCCTGTCTCCCCCCCGGCTCCAGGAGAAGAGAACCATGACCAGTACCGTCAGCACTGCTTTGTCAGTACTTGAACCACAACAGTAAATTATGCTCCGTAAACGTCTACACCTTCAATGAGAAACAAGGGCTCAGAAGCTCATTAATGTAGGGAGGTACCCACTCTGCCTAAGAAACCTTCAATTCTCAGATATAAGACACATTCCAAACATATCAAGGTGATCATGTGAAAATAGGCAAGAAAAGCTTACCAGGGATCTTGAGACAGGAAGCCAACTTCTCTGGGCTGTTCACGTTAGCAGGGAATGTGAGTCCTTGGTGTCGGGGATGAGCATTGCTCGTATTCTTGAACATTCAGTCCTCAGTCCACAGAGAATCTGTAGGAGGAGAAACAGATATGGGTTGCTGCTGCTGCTAAGTCGCTTCAGTCGTGTCCGACTCTGTGCGACCCCATAGACGGCAGCCCACCAGGCTCCCCCGTCCCTGGGATTCTCCAGTCAAGAACACTGGAGTGGGTTGCCATTTCCTTCTCCAACGCATGAAAGTGAAGAGTGAGAGTGAAGTTGCTCAGTCATGTCCGACTCTTCGTGACCCCATGGACAGCAGCCTATCAGGCTCCTCTGCCCCTGGGATTTTCCAGGCAAGAGTACTGGAGTGAGGTGCCATTGCCTTCTCCGAATGGTATGGTCAAATACCTCCAGAAAAATTATGTGCTTGGCAATTTAAAATGCCTTTTCCTTTTTTTTTTTTTTTTTTTGCCCCTAGTGTAAAAGCAATAGATCTTCATTAGATTTCTGCAGCGTTTGAAGGTTTATGTTCTATAAAATGAAATCCCCTCCATTTAGTTCCCCACATTCTCCAGCAGCTTTTTTCTCTGTAGGTATGTGGTAGTGCCTCCTCATTATTTTACAAAATTGAGAGCAAACAAAAACAGCTTGCTTCTTTTACTTAACAAATTGTGTATTCTTTCTAATTTCATATCAACCTCATGCTTTCCAACTTTTCTCTGTTGTTTGGGAAAAATGAAATGACCGTAGTTTAATTAGTATTAGTATTGATGTTAATATGGGTGTTTCCAATTTTTCACATTTACAAGCCATACTGCAAAGACCATTTAAAAGATATGTGTTTGCCTAGCTGGGTGACAGTTTCTTTAGGATAAATTTCTTCCTAGAAATAGGATTCATGTAGGAAATAGCATGAATATTTTAAATATTAATTGACAATCCAAATTACTTCTCACAAAAAGGTTGTGAAAAATGGACACTCTTAACAAACTGATGCTAAAGCTGAAACTCCAGTACTTTGGCCACCTGATGTGAAGAGCTAATTCATTGGAAAAGACCCTGATGCTGGGAGGGATTGGGGGCAGGAGGAGAAGGGGATGACAGAGAATGAGATGGTTGGATGGCATCACTGACTCAATGGACATGGGTTTGGATGGACTCTGAGAGTTGGTGATGGACAAGGAGGCCTGGCGTGCTGCGGTTCCTGGGGTCGCAAAGAGTCAGACATGACTGAGCAACTGAACTGAACTAACTGAACAATCTGTGGGAATTCATAGCAGAAAGGATGCTTTTCGATGGAAGTGATGGAAAACCCAACCCAAAATGTTTTAAACGAGATGTACTGGATCGTGTGATGGGGAAGTTTGTTGTAAGAGCTTCACAGGTAGCTTCAGAGCCAGATTGTCTTAGGTTTCCAGCTCAGCTCTGTAGGCTGCTGTTTTTGCCTTATTGTCAGACAGATCCCTCCTCATGGTCACAGGAAGACTGCCAGTAATGACTAGGTTATTAATACATGGCTTAAGGTCCACATCAGGGGAATAGAGCTTCCAGGAAACACTCTCTCCTACTCTGGCGTGGTTCACATGCTCAGCCTGGAACTGCTCATTGTGGCCGGAGCAATGTCATGCATGGGCTGGTTTAGCACAGGGTCATGTGTTTTAGCCCTCAGGCTGGGTGTAGCTGGAAACAATGCCCATGCTGCCGTAGTGGGCAGTGCCATAGAGAAATAGTGCGCATCCTCAACCTGTCCTGCGCTCAGAGTGCCCTAGCTTGATGTACTGCTCTGCTGTTATCGTGATGTCCTTTGTTAAACAAGGGACCCCACGTTTACATTTTGCACTGGGACCTGCAAATTATGTAGCCAATCATAGATGCAAAGTGGGGCTGTTTTTAGAAAACAGGGGGAATGTAGCCAAGCTGACAAAACATAAATGTCCCCTGCAAGGGCCTGTGCTAAATACTATGATTTAAACTTAATCTCTCCCTGAATAGCTTTATCACTTGCTGTCTCTAACCCTTTGCTGTGTACATAAAATGACGGAGCTGGGCTAGGTGGTCTCTAGCTGTGTTTCAGCTCTGCTATTGTCCAGTGGATGACTACCTCCCTTAGGCTCTGAAAATTAATCTCTACCTCACACCAAGTTTATGGACACAGTGATATTCTTAAACATAAGTTGCCTCAACTGTATCAGAATTAAAAGGTGGCTGTAAATTAAAAGGAAAAAAAATGCATATTGCAAGAATGAAAAAACTAAATTGATGGGCTCCAGATTTATTCAGCTCTCAACCACCTCCAGTATTATGGAAAATTTCCAATAAGAAAATCCCAGGGTTTAGGGCAATGCTTTTCGAAGATTCTTGTAAATTGTTAACAGCTTGGTGTAGTGGATCAGACATATTTTCTGAGTCTGCTTTCTTTTCACAAGTAATCCAATTATTTTCCTCTAAGTGAGGAGCAAAGCAGACACTTAAATGGCATCTAAGTATTTTTGATGTGCTTCCTTTTCATCCTCATAAATGGTTCCATCTGTATATTTCAGTGAAAATTATATGGCCATCTTTCAAAAAACTGATTAATATTTACTTTAGCTACCAACAAGTGAATATATTCTCTCATAAAAAGAAAGTGGAGCATTCCAGGTGAGGTTAAAGTCCTTTCTTCCCAACTCTGCCATTTCCCTCTACCCATCACTCATTCTCTGTCCTCACCCCTTCTCAGAGGTAACCACTGTTCGGTTCGGTTCAGTTGCTCAGTCGTGTCCAACTCTTTGCAACCACTGTTACCAGCTCTGTATCTTCTTCTAGAATGTTCTAAGTGTGTGTGTGTGGTTGGGTGTGTGTTAGTTACTCAGTTGTGTCTGACTCTTTGTGACCCCATGGACTGTAGCCCGCCAGGCTCTTCTGTCCATGAAATTCTCTAGGCAAGAATACCAGAGTAGGCTGCCATTCCCTTCTCCAGGGGATCTTTCTGACCCAGGAATTGAACCCAGGTCTCCTGCATTGCAGGCAGATTCTTTACCATCTGAGCCACCAGGAAAGCCCTAGCTAAGCATTTAGATAGCTACATATCGCCACAGAAAATGTCTAGCATTGTTTTATTCTGTTTTGACATAAAAAACACCATGTCTCTTTTCACTTTTTTAAAAACTCAACTTAGCCTGATGAGTTTTTCACGTTATCATACACAGATCCATCTATTCTTTTAGCTGCTGGACAGCTTGTGCTATAGGAATATTCCACATTTTACAAAGCCTCTGTGGGCCTTCTGGGTCATTTATGTTTTTCACTATTTCACAAAAAAGTGCTGCAGTGAACACCCTTGTGTAGGCCTCTGGGGACAGTGTGCTTGTTCAGCACGGACACCAAAGGTCTCCAGCAATCCCAGGGATGGGGGGGGCAGGCGTGTGGTGCTAGGGGCTTGACTGTGGCTGTCAGCGTGAGGATGGAGAGTCGGGGTCACAAGGGCGGAGTGTGGGCAGAGCCCCACCCACCCACAGGGTCCTCACATTTAAAGAACAATGTGAGATTGCCTCTGATGGGCTGTGGACTGTAGGGTGGGTGCGGTCTGGAGAGGATGTTTGGTTTCAAAGGGAGAAGACATTGTCAGATAACCTGAAGCAAGATGGGAGGCCAGGAACAAGCACCACCAGTCTGCATTTCAGTCATTTCCAAAAGCAGCCTTGATCTGCAGCTGCTAAGACGATGTCATCTGATAACTACCAGGGTATCTTGACTGTATCCTCCTCTCCGTCCAAGTGAGTGACTGTGAGGGTGACGTCCAGCCTCTGACTCCTCATCAGATGCCTCCGACCACCACCTCCTTCAGAGTTATGGAGACTCTGAATGCAAATTTTTATCTCATAACAGGCACTGCACTTGGGCAGCCACATCAGTTGAAGGAACTTGAATAAATTGGGGTTTGATAACTTGTTTTTCTACAATAAATTTTATTAAACATAAATGGGAATCGTTAGCTGAAACACTTAATTAAAACCATGGCCAAATTAGATAAATGCTAAGGAGAGTTCTCTAAATTTATTGCCCAATGATCTATAGGCTCATTCGGTAATATACTCCCAGAAACCTCTTTAATGAAGCTATTAGTGTATAAATATCATATGTGCCAAATGGTGAAATTTAGTGATGATCTATCCCAATTTACTTGCTAAGTAAATAACCCCCCTTGAAAGAACCCACTAATTTACGCTGCTGACAACCGCAGGACACAATCCCTCACCTGCCTGAAAACAAACCTTTTAAAATAGGCAATTTATTACACCCCGAGGCTAGGAAGCCAGGAGATGCTCACCACCAGGAGGACATGGGCTTTTGAACTTTTGTTCTATTTCTTGAACTTTCTTTCTTGCAAATGTGGAGCGAACACCACAGCTAACAGACATATCCAGGCTCTAATTCTTTGTGCTAATTTGATGTGAGGTCCAGTGAGTGTGTGTGGGTGAGTTCTTGGCTGACTTGGCACCCAGGAAGTCCAGGAGGGCCACAGGTGTGTGCCGTCTGGAGGTGTGGCCTTGAAGGCACCTGCCTCCCCACCCTCACCCTGGAGCCTCACTCAGCTGAGCTGCCAGCCTCCCTTGCCAACAGGTGGATGACTTCTGGCTCCTCATTCAGGAGCTCAGGGAGGGAGACTGGGACTTAAGGATCCCTTGATGGTGACCTTGAACAATGACAGGCATGATGGGAATTGGTTCACCTTCCCCGTGGACCTCACTGACCATCCCTTTACTGCTCCTGGGCTACAGCCCATCTGTACCGTGGCACCTGCCTCTCCCCCACCGAGTGTCCTCCCCTCATAACCATGTGGCTGCTCCTCCCCGACTGATGCCCAGGCTACCAGTTAACCTCTCCTCACTGCGTCTGAATGTGACTCGAGCTCTTGTTGTCCCTCATCCTGCCTTGTGCTTGTTTCATAGCGCTTGTCACCACCTGACATATTTTATATTTATCCGTTTATGGTCTATCTTCCCTCCCGTGAATGTAAATGGCCGTGGAGGCTAGGGAGGAAACAGTCACTTTTTTTTTTGGTTCACTATGAATCTGTAGCACCTAATTCAGGGCCTGGCACACGGTAGACACTATTTTAAATAAATGAATGAATGAATAATACGCAGTAGCCACTTGCAGCCTGCACTGTGCTGGGGCAAGAGTTCCAGCTACGCCCAGAAGGGTTCCCAGCTACAAGGATCTGAGACAAAGTCAACAGAAGATGACAAAGAAGCAGGCTGAGTTTTCTCACAGGAACTGAAGTGCTGGTGTGAAGCAGCACAGGGGTGGGGAGATTGGGGATGTGCTAGGCTCCCCAGAGTAGTAGAGTGGGAGCTGAGTCCAGAAGGGGAGCCCTTAGGTGAGCAGGGCTGCAGAGGCGATTAGCTGAACAATGCTGGAGCCATGGGAGCCAGGGCCGGAGGCTTGGACCTGGAGGTGCGTGCCTGCTGATGGGAGGGCAGCCCTGGGGTGGTGCGATCACCCTGAGAATGTGTGCAGCGATGGGGGAAGACGTAGGGCAGACCAGCACCAGGCGCGGACCCCCAGACAAGACCAGCATTAGCTCCCAGAGGCAAGGCAGAGCCAGGAGCTGTGCTCCCTCCCAGTTGTGAGGAGAGATCAGCCTTGGCTCCATCAAGCCAGTCACCTGCTCCTCCTCCTCAGTACCCAAGAAGGGTTAGGTCAGGAGAAGCACACTGGCCCGAGCAAGAGGCTGCCATGGGTGACTGGTGGGTCCAGGCTAAACTGCAGTGAACTGAGGGGATGTGGTGAAAGGGTGAATAGAGACAGAGGGTGGACACTCCTTCTGGAGGTTTGGCTGTTGGGTCTGTAACAGCAAATCCCACTGACTGGGGAGCAACCCAAAGCTCAAGGGTGCTAGAGTGGACACAGGTCTATCTACCTTCACGGTGCGGTTGTGGTCATTTTGATAGCAGGTCTCAAGTACAGACATGCTTGGGAGATGCTTTCAGGTGATCCAGCGACATGGCACCAAGGCACCAGCTACATGCACACCAGCCCTGGCCTTTGCAGCTCCGCCTGCCCTGAACACAGGAGCCGGAAGCCTCCTGGAGGTGCCAGCCCGTCTCCCACCTGCCAGTCTGCCTTTCCTCCCCAGACAGCAGCCGTGGCAGATGGCAGCATCTGCTGGACACTTACCACACTACCACAGCCTTCTTAGAACTGATTTCTAAGATCATCTTATATTGCAGGCAAGGGAGGTTTGTTTTTACCATGACAGTGATACCAAGTTTCCTATAAAAACACATTCAGTAAGAAAGTGAGTCAGTTGAATAAAAAAATAAAAGGTAAATCAGGTAATGTTAACTAAGAGGAGAGGTGCTGGGCCAGGGCAGGTGGTCCCCATTTTGGCAGGAAGACGTTGTAACCTCACTGCATTCCAGGGAAGCCGTGTTTTGTGACCATGGGTCTGGGGATCCTGTGTACATTCTGCTGGGTTGAACAGCGTCCCTAGAAAGTCATGTCCATGGGAACCTCAGAATGTGACTTGTGTGGAAAGAGGGTCTTTGCACATATGATTAGTTAAGACGAGCTTGTACTGCAGCTATGGTGAGTTCTAATTTAATGATGCTTGTATTTACTAGAAGAAAATCTGGACACAGAGACGGATGTTCAGGAAAGAAGGCCCGTGATGACAAGGCAGAGACTGGAGTGATACAGCCACATGCCAAGCAACGTCGAGGATTGTGAGCAACCGTCAGAAGCCAGAAGAGGTATGGGAGGGTCCTTCCCAGATGCTCTGGATGAAGTGTGGTGGTGTTGCCTGCATTTTGATTTCAGACCTCCAGCTTTTAGAACCATGAGAGGATACATTTTTGTTGGTTGAAGTGCCCCCAGTTTATCATCATTGCTTATAGCAGACATAGGATACCTCTACAACCACATTCTGAAAACTGATCAGTAGAAGATCAATGAACAATTAAGAAAAATGGCTTTATTCATATACTGATGAATATTTTGATATGCATAACATTTCTTTCTTGCAGTTGTGTTGTTAGGTGAATCCTTCTGAGATTAGAAGGTGAAAAAGTAAGATTATGACCCAAACCATGGAGTCTTCACAATAGTAAGTGTATTTTATCTTAAAAAATAGAGAACTACCAAACTTTTCTGGAAAAATAGGTGTCTGTTGATATGTATTTTTATTTCCAATAAATCTGATGAAACTTCAGGCAGTGGGACAGGTAGCCTGGCTTGGAATAATGATCTTCCTGGATATATCCTTGTCTTGTTCTCATTTACAGCCTTAGAAGCATAAAAGCATATTTTCATAAAACCAACCCTTCCATGTGAAAGCAGATTCATCATTCAGATCCACCATTAATTTCCCAATGACGTTCTCACTGGCCATAAAAAAGACTTAGAGCTCTTTATGAAAATTTTATTCCAGAGAAAATGGTCTTGAAACATGGTTTGCACTGACCTCTTTTAACCTCTGCTTCCCTGTGTTATTATTATTAAGTAATAACGTCGCTTCCTGCCAACATCACTCTTTCCTCTTTGCACTTCAGAAACCAAGCAGTACCTTTTAGAGCGGAGGACAAGTCAGCACCTAGTTGTCGCCTGCTCCTGGCTGGTCCCTGTACACCTGCTTGGATGGCAGTCTTACATCATCTTTTATGAGTACAGCAACTTATTTGCAATTAAGTTTAGATTGTCTAATAAAATCTGGTGACATTTTAG
Source organism: Bison bison bison (assembly GCF_000754665.1). Classification (NCBI taxonomy): domain Eukaryota; kingdom Metazoa; phylum Chordata; class Mammalia; order Artiodactyla; family Bovidae; genus Bison; species Bison bison. Next base: position 6,060,028 of record NW_011494739.1, read on the forward strand.
CTTACAGTTTATGTCCCAGTAAAAGGCTCCAAATGTTATTGCCATAAGAATCCATGTGACAACCCAACATAAACCTTTTATTTCAGGCTGGACAGCTGACTGTGCTCTTAGAAATGGTCAGGCAAGGAGATGGAGGGACCAGCGGTTGTGATGTTGATGATTCCTGAGGGCTCCATTTTCACCATCAAGTTCCCCTTCTAGAATTCAGAATGGTTCAGTTCTTTCTTCCTCTCCTTATCACTGTGGTAAGAATATTTGACATGAGATCTACCCTACTAATCTTTCCAGTGGTGCTAACTATAGGCACACTGCTGTTTAGCAGATCTCTGGGACTTACTCATCTGGGACTAACTGAGCCCAAGCCTCTTTATCATCAGTTCCCTATTTCTCCCTCCTCCTAGGCCCCGGCAACCACCAATCTTCTCTCTACTTTTATGAGTTTGTTTTAGATTCCTCGGGTAAGAGGATCATGCAGCGTTTGGCTATATCACTGAGCATAATGTCCTCCCTGCTCATCCCTGTGGTTCATATGGCAGGATCTTCTTTTCAAGGCTGGAAAATATTTCATCGTGTGGATATGCTCCATTTTCTCTGTTCCGGTCCGTTCATAGACTCTTAGTTATTTCCTTGGCTTGGCCGCCGTGAACTGTGCTGCAATGAACCTGGGGTGCAGGTGTCTCTTCGGATCCCGATTTCAATTGTTTGGATAGAGACTCGGAAGTGGGGTTCTGGGGAGAATGGGTTCAGATGCTTCTACCTGTGACCTATAGGTTTGGGCAGTAGATGTGAGAGCTGAAGAAATCACAGAGGAAGTTGGGCTTGCAGGCGGGACTGTTTCTGGTCATCAGAATATTAGGCTTCGGAATTCATCTTTGGAAAGATTACTTTCATCACAGTCATATGGGAGCTAAATAAACATAGCACTCAGAGATTCTCAACTCGGAATGATTTTCTCCCAGGACATCTGTCTGGCTGTCACACCTGGAGTGGGGTAGTACAGGCATCTGGTGGGTGGAGGCCATGGGCGCTGCTACATGTCCCACAGTACACGGGACAGTCCCCCGACAGAGAATGACCTGGTCCCCAGTGTCGATGGTCACACAGCTGGGAAACCCTGATCCAGTGGAACCCTCTTGTGACACACAGCCTTGACTTTCGTCCTTGTCTTTTGCCTTTGAATCATGTTTGTTCAGTTTCGGGAGGTGACGGGACTGCTCTGGATGAAATCCTGGGTAAGATGGGGGCTGGCTGGCCAGTGTCAGCCCCTGCCTGCTTCGGGAACACAGTGGACAGCAGCCTAGAGAAGGTGCTCCATGTTTTGGGGAGAAACACAAGGACAGATGTGCAGCTGGGGCTTGCAAAGAAGAGCCCCAGTGAGCTGCTTCGGTTTCCTATCGAGAGAGATGCAACTTGGAAGCAGCGACTTCATCCTCAAAAATAGAAAGTGAACCGCCGAGGAAAAAGCCTCCCAGAGCTCTGGAAGTGGCCTTCCGGAAGCCCTTGGGATTTATGACCCAGAACTATGCCAACGGGTGCTCCAGTGAACCTCCAGGTGTAACTCAGATGAAGTGTGGGATATTCTAGGACTCTCATGTTTTAAAAGCTTACAGGTTCCAGAAATGAAGCCAGTTCATGCATAAAATATTGGCTCTCAGAGCACGGTCATTTTCATGCCTGCCCTTGTGTGGGGATCTGGGTTATAAAGTATCGTGGTTAGACTCGAAAATCCTCAATCGCGTGGACAGAGGCCCCTCTATTTATAGCTCTCTTCGTGGTGACTTGCAGTAGGCACATTAATCTCCATGTGAATTCTGAGCTCCCAAGTGCCTAAGGAGATATGCTAAAGCCTTTTCCCCATGGCATTCTTCCAGACGGAATTTAAGAGACACCAGAGGATGGCACATTTATACTGAGTGTGCAGTTTCCTAAACATGAAGAAGATGAACAGCTCTCAGTGAAGGAATACAGGGCAGACAGGAGCTTGAAATTGAGCATTTGAGCTGACACAGGAGAGAAACACCAAGAGGCTTCGTGAAGCTTGCTGTGTCTCTAAGCTTCCTAAGACCCTATGATTAGAAATAGATTGAGGTCAGAGAGTGTGGTCCTATTTGAATTAATGAAAAAGCCAAATTGCCCAGAGTGCTGGTTTCTGCTCTGCGTATCTGACTGCTGGATTCTGGTGGCGGTGGGGAGGCAGCAGCTGGTACCTGCCCCTGCCCTCCAGTACTCTGCTGTTTGGTAATTTATTCCAAATACGACTTTTGTAGAGAAAAAGACAAAATGACTCTGCTATTAATTCAAAGCGGGGGGCCTTCTAATGAAAAGATTGAAGGGAACTACTTAAAAAGAAAAAATCAGCTTGTTTACTATTGAATGTTGAAAAGGCTTGGGCAGCAGGGAGCAGGTGGATCTTGTTGTCAAACAGACCTTGGTCAAAACCTAAGTGTCCCTTCACTGGTCCCGTTACCTGAGCCCTGCTGTCTCGGTTTCCTCACCTTCGGTCGGGAGAGTAACTTGGGCCTTCCTGGGTAAGGGTGTGAGGATAACTCTACCTAGAGCTCACGTGGGCTACTGCTACTGCTGGGGAGGATCTAGACCATGGACCTGCCTCAATACACACAGGAAGCGGGGTAATGGCTAGTAGGTAGAGGGAGGTCTTGGTTCCTGTTGAGTGCTATAAGACCTGGATCATTTAGTCCTTTGGTAGCAAGCAAGAGAAGCCAGCTCTGCTATTTTAAGCAACAAAGGACTTTCTTGGAAGGCTGCTGGGTGGCTGCTACAAGTGGACAGGAATGCTGGAGACTTGGGCTCAGTGGCAAGAGAAATACCAGGGAAGCCCCATGAGAACGCAGTGTTAAGCTGTGAGTTACTGGGCACTTGTTGGTGTTTTTCTCTCCTGATCCAAGTCCCTGACCTTTGTCTGGGTCACCAGCCCATTACCTGCAGGCAGGCAGAGCACCTTCCCTGAGATGCTCTAAACTTGAGCACAGGGAGCAGTGATGCCCCAAAGTAGATCCAAATGCCGGATCCAAAATTTCAGGCCTCATGGGACCTGAGCCTCCTGCCTGCCCTGCATGCCCCACATCTCCTCCTCCCTCCAGCCTTCTCACTGAAGCCTCCCTCCTCTGCCAGCTGGGTGAGAAGTTATTGTCAGTTCCGAGTCAGCTGCTCCAGCTTGTTTATCTGAAGTCAGGATTTTGCAGAAGCGTCAGCTGCCGCTGCAAGTATTCCTGTCATCAGGCAGGCAGCTAGTGGCATATGCTACAATCTATGGGAGTTTGAGATCTAGTGATGCACTCCAAAACTTGGTCTTAGATCTCAGAAGTCTCCGAGTTAACTAATAACCAGTGTCCCCAGAAATAACGTGAGCAAACATTCATTTCCACTGCCTTTTCTGAGGCAGGGCCTGGATGTGTGGGCTTGAATGAATGCTGAATAAATTATCGGCATGTGTTATCTCATGCAAATACCCAGCTCCCCGTTTGTACCCTGTGTGATGGCTTGTTTAGTATTTTGAGGGGAAATTCCTTAGATTTGTTTTAAAAGTATCTTATTCTATAAGACGATATGAAGAAACCTAGGGAAGGAGAAAAAGAATACAGGCATATGGGCTAATTAAAAAAAAAAAAAGCTTGCAAAACTACGAGAAACAAACAGCCTCTGAGTTTCAGGCTTATGAAATATTTATCCAGTAGCAAAGAAGACACTGGAGTTGGAAATGAACTTTGCAAAGTAATTACTTTTGATCCCAGCAAAATGCATTCAAAGGCCTCAGGTAAACATCATCTTTGATAGGCGGGAGGTGAATTGCAAAGCAACATTATGCTTTTAAAGGAAACAAGGAATGAATCAAAGTCAGCAACTTGTTTAAGCCCTGTTGAAAGTGTTCCTGTGTGAAATTTTCAAGATGATGCTCCACAAGCACAGAGCGGAGATGTGAATAGGGGAAGATGAGATATGATCAAATGGCAGATGAGAAAAGCCACAGGCAGCCAAACCAGAGCAGGTTTTCCTCCTTCTTAAGAAAACTTTAAATAATGCACATGTATTTAAAAATAGGGTATGTGCAACTAATTATGATAAGGATCTTTAAAATGACATTAAAATGGAAATACACTCAAACTAGACATCTCCTGGGAAAATGTCACTAGTTATGTTATATTTGTTTTCCATTTTGTTCCAGTGCTCTTGTGAAAATAGCTTTATCTTCAATACTCCTGGAGTGGAAGGCAGAGGTTTCAGGGAGAGGGGAGCATTATTTTGTTTTTAAATGAATTCTCTGGGGAGAGTTTGCTCTGAGCCATGCACACGAGCTTTCCCAAGGACTGAGTTTATCCAGTGCTGCTTCCAGGAATGTGTTTGCCTGTATTCCTTTATCTTTAGATTTTAAGCCTCTGTCAGAGCAGGCCAGGGCCCATTCCCAAGCTTATTAAGAAGTAATACCACTGACCAAAAACCCTGTAAAAATGGTCCTGGTTCCAGGGTAACCCAGGGCTCATACCCTGTAAGACCTGGTTTTCCTTGTCCACATGGACCCAGCTAGGGATGACAGATGACTGCAGAGCATAGAAGCTTGTGGTGGGCTATTCTTATCTAGGGGAAAGCAAACCAGCCCCCTTTCAGGAAGACACACCTTTACCATTTCACTCTCTAGAAATGTCAACTTTGGGGCTGATGGGAACAGGTTCCCTTCTTTGAGAGCTGTTGTAAGAAGAGACTATTTTATAAATTCCTCATATGGAAAAAAAAAAAGACTAGAAAAATTTGAACCTGTCTTTCTGCTTTCACATCCATATTTCAATAAAACCCCAAAACAATTTCTTATAACCCAAATGTCATTTCTGAAACATTATTCCTGGAACCCTCCTGTTGAAATCTTGGGCCACAATTTGAAAAGAAACAAACAAAAAAAATCCTCCCTTCTCCTCCCTGTCTCATAAGAAGTAAAATTCTACTACCAGTTTTGAAAGAAAAGCCTGGAATTGGTCTCTTCCCCTGCTGGATTAAGAACAGCAGGGAAGGTGAGCAAAGATTCAGAATAGTAATAAAGGTCAGGTCATCCCTGGAAGAGGCTACAGCTAACCTCAGCCTTTGTAGTTGGACAAAATGCGGATTCTGAGGGTGCTCTGGAAGGCCTGGAAGCCAAACCAGAGGTGCTATCTTTGTGGTTCTGTGATGGGGCTGATCCTTGCTGCCCCCTGAAGGGGGAAGGAATCTGGGAAGAGGCAAGCCTGCAACACAACCTTATGAAGGTCAGTGAGAGCCCATGCGGGAGCAGGGGAGTGCCTAGGAGCCCTCCCAGGAGCCTCCAGGGGGAGGGAAGAGCAGGATGGGAAAGGCGGAGAGGCCAGGCGAGGGTTCGTGGAGGTGAACCTCCGGGGAGCTAGGGGGGTTTCTCAGATTGGGACTTGCACATCTCATGGCAGTCATTGGCTAAGGGCTCCCCTGATGGCCATGACCTCCTGGTATCTGTGCTCTTAGTAAGTCCTGCCAAAGGGGCTCAGGAGCTAACCGAAAGCTGGCAGGGAGCAGGATCCTTGAGAGACTGTAGGGCATCTTGGCAGGGCACTCACAGTGCCCTCTGCACCCAGCATGCAGGCTGAGAAGCCCTCAGAAGACTGAGCCCTCTGAAATCTACATCCTCTGGGAAAACTTCCAGATGATGAGCAAGCTTGTGTATCTGCCCTATTGATCTCAGTCTCTCATGGATGAATGCATGAAGCTAGATGGCCGAAGTCACTTGCCCAAAGGCACTAAAAGCAGGTCGGGCTTACTCCAAAGCCACCCCCTGCACCCGCCTCCACCCCCCCCAACTTTCAACTTCAGTCCACTGTCCTTCTAGGCAACTTTTTGGAAAAGCATTTCCTCCCTGAGATTAAACACATCCATTTGCTCAGCTTGCTACTTTGCATGCTTTGTGGGATCTTGGTGTTTCCTACACTCCTCTCTTCCACAAGACAGGCAAAGGCCCCGTTTCCCTAGCAGATGTGATGGTACTGCTAAGTGACAGTGAGGAGTAATTAGCACCCGAGTCCCACACTGCCTGAACCTGTGTGCAGCGGTTCCCACGTTCCCTGTCAAACAGGCTCCAAGGCGTATGGATAATTCATGGTTGTAGCCTGCCTGCCTGGAGAGAGGCTCTGCTGGAGCTGCTGCTGGAAAAAGGAGCTCGACTTACTGAGGGAGGTGGTTTGCCTTCTGAAAGAGGGTTGGCACTCATGGAACTAATGGGCTGATGACCAGCTCGCAAGAGCTCTTTGGAGCACACAGAGTTGCCCATCGACTGCCCAGAGCAGGACCCTGAGGAAGGCTGAATTGGTCGGGGGTTCTGCTTGTGGCTGTTGAGATTTACTCATGTGCATCACTTTATGGAACATTACTGAATGAGTGAAGGAGCCGGGGGCTCTGTCCCTGGTCCTCCATAAGGACACGCAGATGCTGACAGCTTCCTTTGTCACTCTGATGCTGCGGGTGGGGCACGAGGTCAGCTGAGCACCAGCTAGGCCAGGAGGGGGCTCCAAGAGATAGGCCATATGAAAGGTCCCCCCAGAGAGCGTAGCTGGAGCTCATCTGGGGCAACCAGGTTTCTCCTTATATCTGATACTCAGGATGGAGCTATTTCCCAGTTTCAGGGGTCTACTTACTAACATGCTTTCCAGGACAGGGTCTCAGAAAAGTGGCCAGGCGCTCCCTGTACATGTCTGTTTCTACGTGTAGGTGTATGTCTGCACGAGTGCAAGCATGTGCATGTTTTGTGTGTGTGTGTTCATTTGTGTTTGCATGATCAAGTGTGTATGTGTGTGCATATGCAATCTGATGTCTGTCCATGTGTTCACACTTGAATGTGTAAACATAAATGCTCATGTGTAAACACTTAAGCTGTGCATGATTATGTGCATATGTGAATGTGTACATGTGTGCGTGTTCATGTGTGAGCATGTACTTGAATGTGTGTGCGCATGTATTTGAATGACTTGTGTGTTTGAGGGTATACACATGTGTGAATGCATGTACATGTGAACACACAAATGTGTCCACACACAAGTGTGTACATGTATGTCTGTGTGAGAAATGTGCGTGTGTCTGTGTGCATGCATAGAGGGCTGAAAAATGTCCTCTCTGCTCACCACGGTGTCCACCCCGGAATCATAAATCTAGCACGCTCTTGGAGTAACTCCTCTTTTCTCTCACCATCAGCCTCCCCAGATGCATGGCACCTCTGAGACTTCCCTGCTCTTCTGCCTGGTCCAGTCCCACCTTCCAGAAGCCTCAGTGTTCTCGCTGACTCCCCTCCTCTCTCAGACACAAGCAACAGATGCTCTGTAGACGGCCCTGCCCTCAAGGTCATTTCCCCCTCCTCTGCATTGCTGCTGCTTCTAGCCTAGGTTAGCCCCTCATTCTCTTTTCATCTTTTAATAAACTTATTTCGGTTTGTAATTGAAGTATACGTTCAGAAAAAAATAATAAGTGTACAGCTTGGTGAGTTTTCATGAAGTAAACACATGTTTACGTTTGGGTCAGGAAAAGAATACTGTCCTCCCTGATGACCCCTCCCAGTCACTGGATCCTCCTCCCCAAAGATAACCCCATGGGACATGGAACATTCCAGATGAGCTTCCTCAGTTTTTGAACTTTGTATAAAGGAAATAATGCAGTAGATTTGCTTTTGCATGTGGCTTCTTTTGTTCAACATTTTGCGTGTGAGGTCCATCCTCGTTGCTTAAAGCAGCATTTCCTAGCTTTTAATTGCTGTAGAGTATTGCTCTGTATGCAAATACCAAATTCATGTTTCCATTTTATTGCTGATAGTCATTTGGATTGTCTCCAGATTTTGGCTAGTTTGAATAATACTTCTATGCATGAATGTCCTTATAAATTTCTTTTAGTGAATGTACATATGTAGGGTATATACATAAGGTACTTCTGTAGGGTGTACACCGAAGAGTGGAATTCTAGGCTCCCCCTTACTCTCTGCTTGGACTTCTGCAGCAGTCTGGACTGAGTTCCCCTTGATCTACCCCAGCCTACAGTTCTCATGCGTGGGCTCATCTGCAGGGAGCCCACCTCAGATCCACTCAGCTCCTCTCAATGTGTCCCCAACTGTGCCACCCAACAGGCCTTGCAGGGCATGTTTCATGCAGCCACACAGGACCACACACTCCTCCCCCATGGATCCATGCCCCTTTGCATGCAATGTTGCAGCCCATCCCCGATTATTCACCCCTTGTACCTGGGTTGGTCTCCTGATTGATTTTGACAGACAGAAAGTGGCAGTAATTGACTCCCTGCAGCTTCCCTTCCCTCCCTGGGGCCCTGAAACCCA
>NW_011494739.1:6068450-6077028 GCF_000754665.1 Bison bison bison
CTGAAACCCATTAGTGTGATGTGGGGAAATCTAGGATGAAGTGCCATGTGAGGGGAAGTCAAGGAACTCTGGCTAAACCCAGCTGTGACCAAGCCATCAGCCATCCCACAGAATGGTGAGAAAGAGCTGGCTGTGATAAGCTGTCCATGCTCCAGGGTTGGTGATGCAGCAGGAGGCTGGCTGGTAGGCCACGCCTTTCCCCTTCTTGTTCCCTTTCCTGGACAGTCCTTATTGTGTCTCTGTCTTCCCAGTTCTCCCCTGTCTCCCAGTCCCTATTCCAGTTCCCCAGACTACTGTGCATGTTCTGTGTGTGTGTGTGTGTGTGTGTGTGTGTGTATGTGTGTGCATGTTTTTTGTGTGTGAGGATTCCTCCTGGTTCTCTGTCTGGATGTCATCCCTTCTTCCCTGGGACTTCACTTCTCTTGGTCCCTGCTGTACGCTGCCTCATGACTCAATTGGTTGAGCAATTATTTCTCCTCAAGAGTGGTCTTCTCCAGAACAGGACCATCATCACCATTCATGTCATCACTGCTCTGGTAACTAAGATGCTCACTCTCCTTATGCATCTGCTCTTGGCAGGTCCTTTCAAGGTGCCTTACAGACATCATCTCATTCACTGTGGTCCTCCTTCTGAAGAAGACATTGCCCTCTTGAGTGGTTTGGAAGACTGAGGCCATGGGGGTAATGGAACTTCAAGATGAAGTGGGACTTGGACCAGTGGTTAGCCCCACCGTCCTATCCTTTCCACCTGCTTTGCAGTCTTTTTTTGCACAGCATCCTGCCAGGTACAGAGGAGACTCTCAAATACCTACTGAATATAAATGAAGCTGAGTTACTGGACCTCTAAAGGCTAATATGCTACTCTTTCTGGGTAGGAAGTGATTTAAGTGATTTAAAGGAAAGCAGGAGTAGAAAACTAAGTAGTTTCCCAGTAAAAGCAGCTTGACATGAGCCACACATGGAACTGTCTTCTGGTTGACCTGGATGCTCAACCATGTCCCTACTACCCAGCACTGCATTGCACTGCACCCTCACATCCTTCAGCTCAGCCACCCCATGAGGTTCTGCTGGCTCCACCGTTTCACACATAAGAAATCAAGGCTTGGGGACGCGGGGTAGTGAAGCAGTGCAGGCCCCACAGTTAATAATGGCAGACTTGGTGCTCATCCTAGGTCTCCCTTGGGCTGTTCATTTATTTAGCAAACTTATATTGAGCTGATACTATTTGTAACTTCTGAGACAATTGAATCAGCTCAGCCTGAACCCCTTCATCCTCCTTGAGATGGATGTTCACGTTCTGGATGTTCTCCACACTTGACCTAATAAAATTTCTTGCTAAGCTGTTTTTTGGTTCTAAAATCTGCTTTGTTTGAAGGCAGGCCCTCGCTGTGTGATGTGACCAACAGGGGAGCTGTAGGTCTTAGGGTTTATTTCTTAGACTTCTAACCTGTTAATGGGTTGGCATAATTTGGAGACTTGTTGGCAAGTTTACTGTAAAATTTCTCAAGATGAAGACTGAATTGTAACATACTTCTAGTACTTTCCTTTCTGTGGCATCACCTCCAGATAAATCTAATACCTGAGTTTTCAGACACTGCAAGCAACTGCCTTTTTTTTCAACACTGTTTAACCACAAAAAGTATAAGGTAAATGTCCAACCACAGAAGGATGGTAAAGAAGATGCAGGATATCTTCGATGGAATACTATTCAACCATAAAAAAGGATGAAATCGTGCTATTTGCAGCAATATAGATGGACCTACAGATTATCACAGCACATGAACTAAGACAAAGACAAGTATCATCTGCTATCATTTATATGTCTAACCTAAAAAAGGATACAAAACAGAAATAGACTTGCAGGCATAAGAAACAAACTTATGATTACCAAAGGGGAAAGAGGAGGGGTAAATTAGGAGTCTGGGATTAGCAGATACACACTATTATACATAAAATAAACAGCAAGGACCTATTGTATAGTAGAGGGAACTATATTCAATATCTTGCAATAGCCTATAATAGAAAGTAATCTGAAAAAGAAAACATATGTATATATATTTGTATATGTATTCTGAATCACTATGCCGTACACCTGGAAGTAACACAGCACTATAAAGCAACTATACGTACTTCAATTTTTTAAAACGAATATAAGGTAAATTTTTGTGAAGTTATAATTCATAGCTTGGTTGTTTTATCACTGGAAATGTTTTATCTTTGTAATCTTTCATAGACGAACATCAATAAAAAATGTGCAGTGAAACATTTCTGCTTGAGATTTTGCCTGGTTGCATAACATGGGTCACATTCTCAATGAGTCTAAGTATGATTCCCTCCACTTAATGTTCTTACTGATTGGTTGTTATTTGGAAGAATAATGATGAGAATTTGAGAAGTCTTTCAGATGGAACTTACGAACTCACATTGAATATGTAGGTGTAGAGAGGCTTGGACTGGCATTTCCAAAGTCAGAGTGTAGGGGAATGTGGAAACTCGTTCTGGGCGCTGCTCCACCCAATATAAATCAAACTGGATGCTTTGCTTTAATTGTACGTCTCATCAGGATGCAGGCTGAGTGCAGAATACAATGCATGCTTTGCCACACTTGCTGATGCCAACAAGGCATTTCATTTAAAGATTCTAAAACTCGGTGCACAGAGATGGTCCTTGTTTATGTTGCCCATTATACCATGCACTATGCATTTTCTAGCTCAGTGTAAAAAGGCTGAGCTTTTAAGTCAGGGGTTCAAATCTTGACTCAGTTCTTTAAAAGCCCTGGGCACTGCTGACCTTGGAGTACCTCAGTTTCTTCATCTGTCAAATGGGGACGGTGGCCACATCACCTGTGTTGTGAGGGGTGAAGAGGAGAATTTTCAGGTCATACCTGCGTTGTGCCCAGCACTAAGCAGGCCCTGGAATCAAACTGCCAGTATTATTATTTCTGATTACTTCAAGATTATTTGTAATTTTACATACATACATGAGACGAGACTTCTTCAGGGCAAAGAAAAAAGTGGGCCACAAGATGCTGGCTGTGAGAGGCACTGATGAGTGGGAGGACAGGAATATCTGGGAGACTGTTCCTTAGAGAAGTTGCTGTTCCCAGCACTCGGTGAGGAATAGCTGGGACTCCTCTGACATCAGAGGAGGTGGGGACTGCAGGCCCCCTGTGCCGCGGGTGGTAGACAGGGAGATGATGGTAGATTTGTACGTGCTCCCACCCATGTTCTGTCTATTGTGCAGGATGGAGAATTTGTCTAAATGTGGGTATATTGTTCCTGGAGTCACACAGTCCCCATTCTCCCTGCATTTTGACCTGTCTTTTTGGTTATTTCTGTTCAGGATGCAGAGACCTAGTTCCTTCCAGGAAGAAACTGTGTACTGGTTGCTGCTTTGGGACGTACCAGCTCCCTCCACATGCTGGCAGATGGTCCCCCAGGACTGTGTGGGGGGACCCAAGATGAAGGAGAAAGAGTGCAGGCTGTGGGCACAGAGGCACAAAGGTCGTGTAGGTGGGCTCTGTTCTGGAAGTTGGGGTGGTGCTGCCTTCAGAGCCTGTTTGTTATTCAAAGGGGAAAGTGAAATTTTGCAGAAATAGGATAAATGTTCCATGCAATTGCACAAGTTTTCTTGTCAAATTAAAAACACGAACAGTGTAGCAGCAGCTTAAATAATTTCTGCTTCTCTGTGCCACCTCCAGCAAAAACGAAGGAAGAAAACGTGGGAGAAGACAAAAAGGAGGGGGGAATCCCAGCCCAGGTGAGGCTCGGTGTGTTGGCTTCACAAATCAGCAGAATCTGTTCATAAGCAGCGTGGACGGCTGCCAGGAGAGGTGAGAGGGAGGTGAGATCACTTTTGAGAGTCGTCTGTCACGGTTCTGAGCGCATTTGGCGGTGTTGCTTTTGTTGTGCTGCTAGAGGGTGACAAAGCTGTGATGAAGCTGACTAGCACCCAGCGCTGTGCCCATCAGAACATCTGCCCTGATGCACTTCAGACCGTGAAACAGATGCGAGCATCCTCCCCCGCAGGCAGGCGAGGTTTTACAGGAGGAGAGAACATCCTGGAATTGTCCCTCCCCCTCCACCCAGTCTGGTGCATGATGCATGTGCCAGTCAAGACCGTTCCAGCAGAGAGGGAATTAGGTGCTTACAGCATTGCTGGTAGAGCTGAGGTGTGCAGAAGCTGTTGGGTGGGGATGCTGTCCAGAAATCAGGAAACTGGCAGAACCTGCTAGAACCTGCTGAGGAAGCCACCACTGCTGCCTGCGGCCTGGAGGAGGAGGAGGCTGACGGTGAATCGGGGAGTGGTGGGAGGAGGGCAGGAAGATTTAGATGCCCCTGCTGCTGCTGCAGGAGACACTGACTGGTACTTATCTTTTGTCTTCCAGGTCTTAGTAAGCCCCTCTCATAGGTGGAATTCGGCTGGATTCCTGCTTGAAAGGGATTCTGGAAAATGTGGTTCCCAGGCTTCCAGCCGCTGAGATAACAGGGCATACCTGAAAGGCGTGGTGCTCAAGGCCAGCAGATCACAGCTGGCACAGTCCAGGCATATGGACACTCAGCACCCAAACTCACATTCTGCCTGCATTCAATTTCCAACTAGCAATTGTAAAAAAAAAATCATGTTTCTTCACGCTCACTTTAGCCCTAAAGGAAACAGACCCAGAGCCTTATCAGTTATGATGTATGTCTCTGACTGATTGTCATCCCCCTTGTTCAGTAAGACTTGCTCTAGATAGAATATGGCCTAGAGTCTGAACTACCAGCTAGCCACAATCAATACAAAGGGTAGAGCAGGGAAAGAGAGATTGGTTAATGTACATAAAAACACACAGGGAGCAAACAAGAACATGTGTATAGGCACCAGAGTCCTTATTTCTGCAGCTGGTCACACAGCCCTGTTTGACATTTATAAATTCCTTCTTTGCCATCCCTCGTGGGTTCTTGCTGTTCTCAGCTATCTTTGCAGCTACTATAGTTCCACTCCAAACTGCAACTCTAAGAAACCAAGCTCTTAGGGGTCTCACCTGTTTGAGTTTGCCATGGTTTTTTCACATGTCCTGGACGGAGGAGCCTGGTAGGCTGCAGTCCATGGGGACTCGAAGAGTCGGACACGACTGAGCGACTTCACTTTCACTTTTCACTTTCATGCATTGGAGAAGGAAATGGCAACCCACTCCAGTGTTCTTGCCTGGAGAATCCCAGGGACAGGGGAGCCTAGTGGGCTGCCGTCTATGGGGTCGCACAGAGTCGGACACGACTGAAGCGACTTAGCAGCAGCAGCAGCAGGAGAGGTACCCTAGAGAGTCCCTGGGTTTCAGGTCTCCTCCTGCCTGCCCCACTGTGCACCAGCAGCCATGGGACTCTCCTATAAGCATGTCTGGGAACCTTAACCAGTAGAGGAAGCCCTTTTCCTGCCTTGGGAACCATGAGAAGTTTTCATATTGTCACATCACTTGCCCCTTGGCAACCAAGATCTCTAAATAAATCTGCAGGTCCAAAAGTTGTGCAGATGGGAGGGGGTTGTGTGGGGGCTGTTAGGTATATCAGTGAGGGGAGGCACTTACATCTCTGCCCTGCAAAGTACTGCTCAGGAATTATAAGAACAAACCAAGGATACACATAAACTTGTATGTACAAGTGAAAAAAGCCAATCCAAAGGCTACAGGCTTTTGTACATATTCTGTTTCTGTAACATTCTTGCAATGAAAAACTATAGGCATAGAGGACAGATCAGGGTCCCAAGTGTTAGGGAAGGGGCTGGGTTAAGGGGCGGGGGGTTCTTGCTATAGAAGAGGAGCAGTAGGGACCCTTGTGATGGACCTGTTTTCTGTCTTGGCTGTGGTGGTGGCTGCATGAGACGGCACATGTGATAATATTGCATAGAACCATACACACACACACACAAGTACTGTGATAATGCACTTGGTTTTGCTAAATTCACCACTAGAGGAAAAGAAGAAAGGCTACATGGGATCTCTGCATTATTTCTCACAACTGCATATAAACATACCATTATCTCCAAATAAAAAGTTTAATAAATAAGGAAAAGATGGTGAGAAAACAGTAAAAACATCAAACCTCCAGAGAGGCCCCAGTAACTCATTTCTCCTGCTATAAAACAAGTTCCTTGGGCAGAATCAAGGTTTCAGCAGATATTTGTTTGATGGATGAATGAATGATCATGGTAGCTTGCATCGACTCTGCCCAATGTCTGCTTGGGTCAGTCTGATGACCTTGCCTGCAGAGGGATCTTGGCTGGTCTACCCAAGTTTTAAATTGAAAATAATTTAAATTTATTTTGACAAAATAAAAACATTTATAAAAGGTTGAAAGAGTTAGTCGATCAGTCATGTCCAACTCTTTGTAACCCCGTGGACTGTAGCCTGCCAGGCTCCTCTGTCCATGGGATTCTCCAGGCAAGAATACTGGAGTGGGTTGCCATTCCCTTCTCCAGGGGTTCCTCCCGACCCAGGGATGAAATTTGAGTCTCTGGCATTGCAGGCAGATTCTTTACCCTGTAAGCCTCCAAATGTTAAAGGTATAGAATTAATTGTATGTATGAAATATTATATGATAATTTTACATCCTGCTACCTTAACGCATTATCTTATGGTTTGCATTTCTTACTTGGATTTTTTTTAATGAAAAAGAAAGTTTGTATGAAAATAATACTTTGACCTGTGGGATATAAATTATACGGTTTTCTTCAGAGGTAACGCAACAAAATAAACAGACCTAAGCTAACAATTAAAAGTTAGTCTAGCATCCAACTTTT
This sequence comes from Bison bison bison, assembly GCF_000754665.1. Taxonomy (NCBI): domain Eukaryota; kingdom Metazoa; phylum Chordata; class Mammalia; order Artiodactyla; family Bovidae; genus Bison; species Bison bison. The sequence goes on from NW_011494739.1 coordinate 6,075,228, forward strand.
ATGATTCACCCTAAGAAAATAATTGGAAAAGTGTGCAGAGATGATTGTGTGAGATCATTAAAGTATTATTTATAATAGTGAACAAACACAAACAAGCAAAGTATCCAAAACAAATAATAAAAAAGATTGTGTAGATAAGTTGAGATGTTGCACAGTTTGAAACAATTGGAAGGGATCTAGCCATTCAAAATGATGCTGCGGGTCTGTGTTTACCTCACTGAGAAGCTATGCCAGGTGGACATCATGGGTTTCACACCAGCGTATTGCAGGAGTCCATGCTTACTTATAAAACGCCTAGCCTCTGTGTGGCGGTCACATAAGCACACAAGCAGGGCATCATCTGGAATGCAAAAGACCCAAAGCTTAACTATGCTAATCCATGTGTGGGAGAGTTCAGCTAATTATATGTTTTAAAAGAACTTCTCCCTTGGGCATTTGTAATTATTTCCCATAATGATTACTTATATACATAAAATAATAAATTCTCCTGAGTTATCACATTATGAGAAATTTTTATTTTATCATGTATATTTTCTTTCAATAGATTTCCCATTACATGGGAAATCTGAATAAAAATGATAACAATTATTTTAGATTTGACTAAGGAAGACAGCGTTGTTCTGATATAGATATTAGCTATGCTGCTAACATAGAGCAGAAAGGATGAGACATGGGTACTCAGGAGGATACTCAGAGTTGGCATTTGGTCCCAAGAGCTGGAGATTCACTGAAGCCATGGAGAAGGGCTTGACCATGAGCTCTTGGAAGGCAGGGGACATTTCCTCATTCATCTCTTGGTCCTGAGTACCCAGCCAATACTTGGTAGTCCAAAATATTTGTTGAGCAATAGCATAAACTGATCTTGTTAACTCAGGAAGGATTTCTGGCCACCTGCCTTATGCTGGACATTGTTTTTTGTGATGGGGGAAGCTGCTGTGAACTGGGGAGCCATAGTCTTGGCTTCTAGTTGGGGCAGAAGAGGTCAGCAAAGGGGAGCCTGTGAGGAACTCATCAGTTCATGAGAAAAAATGTGAGGCCCCCACAGAGATGGGACTTTCAAAGCTAGGCAGGAGTCTAGCCAGGTGGAATGGCCAGGAGTGGTGACTGGGAGAACACGCCTCAGAGCCTCAGGCAGAAAGGAGCGTCAGGGCCCAGGAGCAGAGAACAGGCTGGCAAGGTGCTGGATGGAGGACAGAGTAGGATGCAGTGATGTGGGGCTTGGGGGGGGCAGAGTGCAGAACTGGAGTTCATTCCAGGGGCCTTGGGCAAGTATTGGAGGGCTTTTAAAATAAACTCTGCCAGATGTTCAAGCTGGTTTTAGAAAAGGCAGAGGAATCAGAGATCAAATTGCCAACATCTGCTGGATCATTGAAAAAGCAAGAGAGTTCCAGAAAAACATCTATTTCTGCTTTTTGACTATGCCAAAGGCTTTGACTGTGTGGATCACAATAAACTGTGCACAATTCTTCAAGAGATGGGAATACCAGACTACCTGACCTGCCTCCTGAGAAATCTGTATGCAGGTCAGGAAGCAATAGTTAGAACTGGACATGGAACAACAGACTAGTTCCAAATAGGAAAAGGAGTACGTCAAGGCTGTATATTGTCACCCTGCTTATTTAACTTATATGCAGAGTACATCACGAGAAACGCTGGGCTGGAAGAAGCACAAGCTGGAATCAAGATTTCTGGGAGAAATATCAATAACTTCAGATATGCAGATGATACCACCCTTACAGCAGAAAGTGAAGAACTAAAGAGCCTCTTGATGAAAGTGAAAGAGGAGAGTAAAAAAGTTGGC
>NW_011494739.1:6077146-6090880 GCF_000754665.1 Bison bison bison
GGAAGGAAAGTTATGACCAACCTAGACAGCATATTAAAAAGCAGAGACATCACTTTGCCAACAAAGGTCTGTGTAGTCAAGGCTATGGTTTTTCCAGTGGTCATGTATGGTTGTGAGAGTTGGACTATAAAGAAAGCTGAGCGCTAAAGAATTGATGCTTTTGAACTGTGGTGTTGGAGAAGACTCTTGAGAGTCCCTTGGACTGCAAGGAGATCCAACTAGTCCATCCTAAAGGAGATCAGTCCTGGGTGTTCATTGGAAGGACTGATGTTGAAGCTGAAACTCCAATACTTTGGCCACCTTATGCGAAGAGTTGACTCATTGGAAAAGACTCTGATGCTGGGAGGGATTGGCGGCAGGAGGAGAAGGGGACGACAGAGGATGAGATGGCTGGATGGCATCACTGACTTGATGGACGTGAGTCTGAGTGAACTCTGGGAGTTGGTGATGGACAGGGAGGCCTGGTGTGCTGCGGTTCATGGGGTCATAAAGAGTCGGACACAACTGAGTGACTGAACTGAACTACTCAGGGTGGAATAGTTCTGGATTGTCAGACTTGTCTTCAGTTTACAGAAAAGAGGGTTCCTTCATACCCTTTCCCAAGTCTGCCTGTTGCTGATGTCTTACATTTCTCTGGTGCCTTTGTTATAATTAAGAAACCAACATGGAATATTTATGTCAATCAATCTCAGACCCAACTCAGATTTCACTGTCCTTTTCCTGGTCAGGGATCCCATCCAGGATAGCACTGTGCGTTAGTCTTCATGTCTCTTGAGGCACCTCTGGGCTGTAATGGTGTCACCTACTTCCCCTGTTTTTGATGACCTGGACATCTCAGAGCAGTGGCCAGGTGTTTTGCAGGATGTCCTTTAGTGTGGATTTGTCTGATGTTTTTCACATGGTTGGACTGACGTTACAAGTTTTAGGGGAGAAAGTGACTTTCTCCCCTACACAGAGAGGAAGTGACCTTCTCATTATATCAGAGTGCACGCAGTCAACATGACTTTATCACTGATGAAGTGACCCTTGGTCACCCGCCAAATATTGGAGGGGTTTAGTATGGGAGGTGACCTGGTCTGTCACATTGCTTCAAAAGGTCACCTGGACCAGATGAATGGGACTGTGGTGTGAGCAGAAACAGTGGGACGAAAGCCAAGGTGTGCTGGGGGACAGTGTGACCAACTGGCCCTGAGGCAGATTCAGGTGGAGGGTTGTGGTGAGGCTATGAGGGGCTCTGAGTGCCGTGGGAGGGGGTTTGAGTTTGATCCTGGTAGTTTGCAAAGGATGGGTCCCGAGTTCTGCCTTCAAATAGAACTTAGCAAAAAAAAAAGAAAGAAAAAAAGAAAGGAAAACAACCTGAAACCTAATAATGAGTTTTCTGTAATGAAGGGGAGACCTTGAGTTCAGTCACTGAAGGAGCCTAGAACCCCTGGATGGAGCCTACTAGGCAGCCAAGGGCAACTCATCAGCAAAGCAAAGCTCACCTTCAGGCAAGGTGAGCGAGTGAGGGGTTGGCTTGGAGGTCATCACACAAGCAAATCCCCTTCCCTTGTCCAGGTGGGAAGCACCTGCAGCTGGGTCACGTGGGCAGAATAGAAAGGAATTCTTGGTTCCAGAAGTGTGAGGAAGAAAAGAAAAAGGAAGGGAGGGAGGGAAAGAGAGAGGGAAGGAGGAGAGGCAGGGAGCCTGAGTGCCTGTTGAAGGGGTGAGGGAATCAGACGATTCTGAGACTGAGGAATCAAGAGGCCAGCCCACCCTCTTGGGGAGGAAGACATGGTTGTTTTTTTTTTAAAGGCAAAGATGGGACAAGTACATTCCTGGGGTCGACAGACTTCATCTCCTCTCCCTGATCTCATGGAATAATTCAGGCAGGACATCAAGACTGCAAAAGACACCCCAGATGAAACTTCATGTGGAGGTGGGCCACTGGTGAGCCGAGGTGTGCTTGAGCTTAACCTGAATGGCTCTCTCCTAGACCAGGGTTTCTCGCTTGTTTGAGGGCTTCTGTGATGTGGTAGACAGAGCAGGGTAATGACCACGAATGACTGCCCAGGAGGAAATCTCGTTTAATATTTAATGTGCAATAAGAACTGTTAGCTATGGCACTCCTTTTCCTCAGGGGCCGAGGGGCTTTATTGGCTGGGAAGTTCCAATCTAGTAATGAGATCATTATAATCCTAGCTTCCTCTGAAGGATCCTTCACACCGGAGAAAGCACTTCTCTGAGTCCTCTGCAGCTCTTTCCAGCAGGAATACCCACGCCCATGTTTCTCCCCTGCCCCTCATCCTCACCCCACTCCTCTTCCAGAAGCTGCTCCATCTTCCAGGCTTCCTCATGGTGCTCCCTGTCCATCCCATGGATTAAACATTGAGCATCTGAGTTGTATGCACACTGGTTCTGCGGGGTGTGACCAGCTGGCATGGCTCGGGGCTTTCCCTGTACTCACAACTCAGTGTCTCTGGTTGTTTAATCTCTTGAAAGAATCCAGAACAGGGACTTGTTTTGCAGGTGGATTTTGCCTCTTGCTAGGCTGTTGTGCTTTGTAGGCAGCAGGCACTGGGCTGTACTGGTTGGTGGAACAGTGCATGGGTATGTAGTTATACTTTATAGGCAGGGTGGGAGACTCTTCTGGGATGAGGGGTTAGTGCATGGGCCATCATGAGTCTCCAGAGACAACTTTATGAGACTCTCCCAGTCTAGCACATGGAGTGGAATTAGTGTCCAGAAGTGGCAGGTAGGCCTGGCTCTCGCTGTTGTGATAAAAAACAATAATGACCATGATGCCTGTGCAGGCATGGGTCTGCTGTGTGCCAGACATGACATCACCTGGCTTATCCTCAGTGGCTTCTCAACCCAGTAGAGCAGACTCTGTAGCCCCATTGCATAGATGACGACCAGAGACCTCAGGAGATGGCAGTCCCTTGCAGAGCGGCCTGGGAGACTGTAATCCCGGCACTCAGAGCGGGCCGACACCTTCTCCACAGTGCAAGATGTCGGCCTGGGAGGCACAGCGCAATGGCTCCCACTGACTTCAGACTAAAAGGGTCAGGGCCCCAGCAAACACGACCTCTCAGACCCTGGACTTTCCTTTGTTCTTGTTCTGCTCCAAGTCAGGTCAACCAGCACTGACTGAGCCAAACAGCGAGCACGTCTGGGAAGAGCTCAGAGTCCAGTAACTGTCACTCTAACAGGCTTTGCAGGGACAGAGTCATCTGTATGTGCCAGACTCAGCGCTGCTCTCATTACGATAATTGCCCTCACTGCACAAGCAATCAAGGCCCTCGGCGTGTGTGGGCATGTGTGCCCCAATTAGTTATATCCTCTACCTAAGACAATGTTAATATTTGACAGCAGCCCTAAAAATTAAACTTAAATAATTATATAAGCTGAATTAAGATAGCATAATATTACCAATCAGAGTAACATGGCTTCACAATCCAGCACGATGTCATGTGAATCTACCAATTAGGCAGTGCATCAGAGGGTAAGCAACATGCTTTATTGCTTGCCTTAAATAATTTAAAATCTCTCCGGTCCATGAGCAAACAGCTGTCTCTCGTATCTGAGACTGCTCCTCGTGTCCAGATTAGGATAACTCGACGGCACTACGTGGTGTGTCCGCAGGTGCCCGGTGTCGGGGCAGAGACACGAGGGATGGTGGGAGGGGAGACCAGCTGTTTGCCGAGACGCTGAAGGTCAGGGACACAACCTTTGAAGAGGCCTGGGAATAGGTGGGGCTAGGATTTGCTGAATGCTGTGCTCCAGTGAGAAGTTCCAAGGTGGTATAAAGATTCTATCCTCTAGAAGCCAAGCCCTGTTACCTACGGAGCAGCGCTGCCTGTGTGCCATGAGGACAGGTGTGAGCAGATGTGGAGCAGAGTGATCTCAGAGATCTCTAATCTGTGCTGAGTAGGCGAACAGAAGAGCTAAATGGGATGACTATCACCAAGATTCATGTCCTGGGTTTTCTGATTCAATTTTTTGTGAATTTCATTAAGTAACCAAAATGCTAAGCATGAAAGTTGGGTACACTGTCACCAAGTGGCAGCATTCACTCTTTCAAAAGTACACTTTGTTCCACAGCTGCTACATGCAAGATATTCTGGCCATAGAGCAGGGGCCAAGGCAGAGAGTGTCCCTAGCATCATGGAGCCTGGAGGCTAATGGGATGGCAGGGACTTAGATCTTATAATCTGCAGTGAGATATAGCTAGCATTCAATGACACAATGATAGTTAACAGGGAAAAAAAAACTGCTTAATCTAACTCAAAGCAATAGCTAGAATAAGTGGGAAATAAATATTAAAATAGCTATTAAGTAAATGAAAAAATAATATTATGTTTAGTTATAAAATTAACTAGTACTTCCCAGTGGCCAAATCAGTCTGCCAAAGCAGGAGACACAAGAGATGAGGGTTCGATCCCTGGGTTGGGAAGATCCCCTGGAGTAGGAAATGGCACCCCTACTCGGTATTCTTGCCTGGAAAATTCCATTGGCAGAGAAGCCCGGTGGGCTATAGACCATGGGGCCACAAACAGCTGGACACGACTGAGCACATAAAATTAAGTACAGGTTTTCAAGTATCTTCAAGCTTTGAGTAACCGACATTATATGAGGAAGGAAAAATAATGAGTACAGAAAATAAAAGGAGCTGTTCTGTTTGAGGTGGAAATGGGGATATAGGGGAATCCCTTCCAACGTGACCAGTTGTTGAGGGTATAACAGAACAGAGCTGTAGAAGTGTGAACGCATAGCGAGTGTTTCCATGCCCCATGGCCCTCAGGCCCAGACTGCAGTTTGTTACAATTCAGTCTCAAGTGCAAACTTCAGAAATCAGTCTTGTTACTTTTTTCTTTATACATCTATTCAAACAGTTCCCCTTTGCCCATGCCCCAACTTCAGTCCTCTTGGAGTCTATTTTTCAGTGAAAGAAAAAGAAGGAGGAAAATAAAGTCTTGAAATGGCCCATGCAACTGGGAATGAGAAAACACTGTGACTACTTGTGTCCCCTTTTTGAGCAGAAGGAGGTGATCTTCCACTCTCCTCCTTTCTTGCTCTAATATCTTTCATTCTGTAAAGTATTACATAGAATGAAACCTTAGAGCATTTGGAAAGTAAAGAAAACAAAGAATTAACAATCAAAATCCTCCATCTTATTGACAACACCTGTTATTTGTTGTAATTCCTTCCAGTAACTTTCCCCAGTGTTTATTATTAATCAGGTATTTGCAATCATACTAAAATTTTGAGTCACGATTTTTACCTTAAATATATCTTAAGATTTTTATTTGCAGGTGGCTGAATTTCTTCAGAAAACATATTTTAAAGGGCAAACCGGTGTGTCCTTAGGATCAGTTTATATAACCATTCTTTGACATCTATTTTGCTTCCACTTATTTGCAGATGAAGGCAGTAGTGAATATCATTACCTTTCTATTTAAAACAATAGCCACCAGGACAGACTTCAGATGTCTGATTGAGGGGGAACCAATGATATGAAAATTTATAATAGCTCCTCAATGTGTTAACTGGTACTTTCCAATGCATTATTATTTATTATTATTATTCCCATTTGCTGGCTTAGCAGATGCTTCCAGAAACGCATAAGTGAAAGTGAAAGTGAAGTCATTCAGTCGTGTCCGACTCTTTGCGACACCGTGGACTGTAGCCTACCAGGCTTCTCCGTCCATGGGATTCTCTAGGCAAGAACACTGGAGTGGGTTGCCATTTCCTTCTCCAGGGAAACGCATAAGAATTCCAATTTCACTACACTGCTGCCAGCACTAGATATTTCCACTACATACATTTTAACGCTAGTTTAATAGTCAGAAGGGACTTGCTGCTTGTTTTCACTTCTGTTCCCCTGTGCAACAGTCAGGTGGAACATTCCTGTCCCCTGGAGAGGGCAGAAGCATCACGTCTCCGAGGAGCCCCCCATGGCAGCTGCTCTCCCCCTGCTCCTGTAGGAAGCTGCCCCGGCCTCCCCATCTGTCAACCACTCCCAGTATCACACATGTGTGTGCCTTTGTCACACGTTTGTTCCACACTCTGCTTCATCGTGAGGCTGTCCATGTCCTTTCTCTGTCCTTGCTGTCGTCCAAGCTCTGGGGGCGGGGGTCGTGGTGTGGGGAGACAGATATAGAGAAGCTATCTCTCGATCCTCAAGTGACAGACTGTCAGTACAAATGTTCCCATGTATTCCCCACGTCCCCCATATCTATAAGTTTATTTTCTACATCTGTAACTCTGGCTTTTGTAGCTAAGTTCACTTGTAACCTTTTTTTAGGGGGGGCGGTTCACATATAAGCAGTATCATATAGTGTCTATCTTTCGCTGATTTACTTTATGCAGTATGAGAATCTCTAGGTGCATCCTTGTTGCTGTCTGAACTATTCGGTGCTGTTAGAGCTTGCTTTGAAGGGAGTCAGTGGATCAGTTTCTGAGCTAGGAAGCCCTTTTCGGTATTTGGCATCACTCGCAACTTCTCAATCCTCTAGGGCAGTGGTTCTCATACTTCAGTAAGAATCAGCATCACCTTCAAGACTTGTGAAACTGCAGATCCCCGCGCCCATCCCCAGAGTTTCTGACTCAGTGGTCTGGGGGAAGGGCTGAGAAGCTGCAGTTCTAACACATTCCCAGGTGATGCTGATGCTGCTGGTCTGGGGACCACGATTTGAGACGTGCTGCTTCTATCTATAGAAAATTTACCATGTGCCATGTGTTCCGCTAACCACTTAGCTTGCATTATCTTCATCTTTGGAGCAACCTCATAAAGGTGCTATTGACAGCTTAATTTCTGAGATGAGGCATCTGGGGGTAACAGAGGGTAAGAACCTCTTTAAGCTGGTATGGTTGGTGAGTGGCACAGTGGAGCCTGAACTCACTGTCTTTGGTGCTAGAGCTGAGCTCTGAACAACTCTGCCTTCTTGGTTCATCCACTCATATCAGTAGGAACTCTTGTCCTTGATAATTACTGAATCCAAGTCCACCTTCAAACAACACTGCACCTCTCCACAGATACCGCAGGTACGTTAATCAGCATCCAGGCTCCTCCCACACATGCCTGTGACATCATTGCTGCCATTGACTCCACTTCCCCAGGGGTCATGATCACCCAGCATGCTGTTCACGTTACTGCTTTTAATGTCATCTGTACAGATCAATGTAGCACACAAATTATTTTCTTTTACCTTCACTGCTTCTTTCTTGATGCTTTTCCTTTCCTTACATCAATCCACATTTCTGATCTCTTCCATCTTCCTTCTGCCTCAATAACTTTGAACATTACTTGCCTGATTGGTCTGCAGGTGATGGATTTCCTCCATTCTTGTTTATGGGAGAACTTATTTCTCCTTTATTTCCAAAGGACAATTTTTCTGGATACAGAAAGTATTTCTTCCCCGCCCCCTGCTTTTAATACTAGATACTTTGTTTCATTCTTTGGCTAGCATAGTTTCTAGTAAGTCCACTGTGATTCTTAAGTAAGGGTTTTTTCTTTGTATTTTGTTTTCCCTCCTCTTTCTGCTCTGTCTTGTTTCAAGATTTTCTGTTTGTCTTTGGCTTTCTGGAGTTTGAATATGATATGGCTAGGTGTAGTGGTTCTGGGCACGTGTCATTTATTTTGAAAGTTCTTAGCCATTATTACTTCAAATTCTGCTCTGTTTCTATTTTCCTGGTATTTTAATAATGCATCCGTCAAAAGTTTAGATGTTTTCCCACAGTTCTTAGTATTCTGTTCTGGTTTTGTTGTTGTTGTTGCTGCTGTTATCGTTCGTTCTTTTTTCTTTTCAGTCTGGAAAGTTGCTATCAATGTATCTTCAAGTTTCCTGATTTCTTACTCAGCTCTATCCACCAAAGGCATTCTCCATTTTTTTTTTTTTTAGTTTTAAAATTTCTAGTATTTCCTTTAGATCCTTTTTTAGTGTTTACCTCTCTGCTTATATTACCAATCTGTTTTTCCATGGTATGTACTTTTTCTATCAGAGACTGTAACATATTAACCAGAGTTGTTTTCAACGCCTGGTCTGATGATCTGAAGTAACAGAAACTGGGAGTAGGAAGTGAGGTAAACAAGCTTTGTTGCTGCTGCTAAGTCGCTTCAGTCGTGTCCGACTCTGTGTGACCCCATAGATGGCAGCCATCAGGCTCCCCCATCGCTGGGATTCTCCAGGCAAGAACACTGGAGTCGGTTGCCATTTCCTTTTCCAATGCATGAAAGTGAAAAGTGAAAGTGAAGTTGCTCAGTCGCTCCCGACTCTTAGCGACCCCATGGACTGCAGCCTACCAGGCTCCTCTGTCCATGGGATTCTCCAGGCAAGAGCACTGGAGTGGGGTGCCATTGCCTTTTAGGGCGAGGGTTTAATGTCATCTGGCTCTGTCAGAATGTTTCATGCTTGCAGTAGCCACGGGTGTCCCAAGCTGCAAATTTCTCGTGTCCTTGTTTTAGTCTGCTGTCTTGATTTTGAGTTTCTCTAAATCTGTTAAAGACAGCCTCTGTCTTGCAGTTCTTGAAGCTATAACCCAGCTCCTATGCTGGAGCCCTGTTGGCATGGTGAGGCGTTGTGGGGGTTGGGAGTGTTCTGTAATCCTCGGGTAAATCCCAGTCTGTTCTGGCTACAGCATTCCTGACTTCTTCTCTGTAGCCTGCCCCTGACTGTTTTCACTCTGTCAGGTGACACTGGAAGGTAGAAGGGCTCATCCCAGTGGGGTGGGTCTGGGGCAGACTCCCTCCCTTGTAGAGTGTGCCTTTGTTATGGCCCTGATTATTTCAGGGACTATCCTTCCCCTCTGCTGTTAGAATAGGAGGGGGCCTTTTTAGGGTTTAAATCATGAGAACCTGGCAGGGAGTATTCCTGGAGATAAAGTCTACCACAGCCTGCAGCCCAGGAGTGTCTTGCTCTCCAGCCGGCACACACTCGGCTCACAGCAACGTGTCAGAATCACCACCTAAGAGTGTCTCGCAGTGAGCAGACCTCAGCTGAATCTCTGGATCATCTGCCTCTCCAGATTTCAGGCTGTGGTATGGGAGAGGATATGGTTGTGTTTCCTCAACACACTGAGATTAAGGTATATTACCAAGAATGTTCTGAAGATTTTTTTGACTCCTTCTTCCCTTCTCCTTATGGCAACCCTATCCCTGGATCTATAATAGAACCCTAGCCATGAGCAGTTGTGAGGTCACTAAAGCTGGCAATCCGCAAACGACGTGTAAGTTATAAGACAGTCTGGAGGCCCTTATCAGTCCGCATGTTCTGTTTGGTTGAGAGGAATAAAACTATTAAAATCTGGATGAGTTCTGTTTATATTCCATTTACTGTGCTTCTTAAGAAGCATCATGGGTGCTTCTTAATGTGGGACCATCCAACACTGACAGTGGAAAGGAATGGGCCCTTCCTGAAACCCGTGCTCCAAGTGAGGGGGTGAGACCATTAATGGTGTTTGGAAGCCTCCCGTCCGGTCTCCCTGAGGGATGAGGTTTTCAGCTAATTTACCTAAATAGCTATGTTCAGTGAGAAGGCAGACTGGATTACTAGAGTTTTTAAAATATGCTGTTTCAGGAGGAAAAATAGGGCAATTCCAGGTGCTGTGGACTTACTGAACCTGACTCAGATGGTGACGACAGCTCTGAAGATGCCACTGAAGATGCCAAGGAAGCATTTGTCTGGGACGCTGGCTTCCCAGACAGGAAGACTGTGTTTCAACTGTGCTCTCTAATGAGAGCCCAAACACATGTCCTCTGATACACTGTGTGAAGTACATGGCCTTGAAAAAAACCCCAGGTGCTGAGAGTCCATCTGGCTCCCCAGGTATGTCTGCCAGCTTATTGTGCACACTGCCCCAACACCAAAATGGCTTGTTCTACACCAGCCAAGCATTATGGCAGTGACCCAGATGGGGCAGCCAGAGAAAGCCACATACATTTATTTTGGATGTGTCTGACCAACATGCTTTGGGAGGGCATAAATAATTTGACATATTATTGAATTTTCCACTTTTATTCAGCTGTTTAACTGATCTATCCATTTGGATGTCACCTGATGCTCAAATTTATTGTACATGTCCTAAATAACATCACTGGATGTTAATTCCTACAACCGATTTCTCCAGCATTTTCTCCATCTGCTTGCCCACTGTTTCTCTCTCTGCAGTGGGCTTTTCCCAGAGTTTCAGCTGACAGTCTCCCTCCATTCTCCAAGGCTCACCAGAAATGTCATCTGCTCAAACAGTCTTTTCTTGACCATCTTCTTGAACTGTTGTAAACAAAAGGAAGATTTGGTCTCTTTGCTTGAGCTAGATCAACCTTCTACCCGTGGGCTCAGACTTCAGCCATTGGCTTCATAGATTCTCAGGCCATCAGACTTAGACTGGGACTGACCACTGGCTTTTCTGGGTCTCCAGCTTGAGGACAATAGACTACAGAGCTTCTCAACCTCCATAATCATGTGTTGTTGTTGTTTAGTCATTAAGTTGTATCCGACTCTTTGTGACCCCGTGGACTGTAGCCCACCGGGCCCCTCTATCCCTGGGATTTCCTAGGCAAGAATACTAGAGCTGGTTGCCATTTCCTTCTCCAAGGGATCTTCCGGACCCAGCAACTGAACTGGAGTCTCCTGCATTGCAGGTGGATTCTTTACTACTGAGCCACTAGGGAAACCATAATCATGTGAGCTAACCTTATAATAAATCTCTTTACATATCTATATCCTAGGATATTTATTTATCTGTCTCTTATTGATTCTAACCCTGACTAATGATTCAGGTTACATAAGATCTTAGGATGGGGTCCCAATCTGATAGGGTTGGCCTTATAAGAGGAAGAGAGAGCTCTTTCTTTCTCTGTCCAAGCACATAAACCGAAGGAATGCCACATGAACACACAGGGAAAAAGAGCTGTGTATGAACAGAAACAGATCTCACCAGGAACCAACCTTGCTGGCACTCTGATCTTGGACTTCAAAGCCTCTACAACTGTAAGAAAATAACTTTACTTTGTTTAAGCCACCCAGCCTATGGTATTTTGAATGACAGCTGAGTGGACTAAGACCCAATATGAAGTACCCATTGTCTTCCTCAGCCTAGCACTTCAAGTCTTCCTTCACAATCTCTGGCTGTTTTGCTTATGGTCTGACTAGATCAGTCTTAGGAGGGCAGAGACAGTGGTTCTTTCATGTCTCACAGTGGCTCTTCCAGGCCTCATTTGCCTCCCATGATCCTCCCACTCCCTGCCCTGTGAGAGTAGTGCTAGGCTAAAATAGAGAACAATACATGCTTACTGAAAAAAAGAATTTGAGAATGTGGATCCAGTTTAGTGTTAATACTTCCTATGTTTGCAAAAGTTTGGACATTATTCCAAACACCCCTTGATCTTAGTAGATCCTCCCAGGAACCCTCTGAAGTGGTAGGCAGGGCATCAGGGCATCCACATTTCTGTTTCATTCTAGGAGGAGAACATTCAAAGCAACTTGAACGCTTAGTTTTCTGTGTGAAGAAGGTGCTTTGTGGATCTGTTTCATAATTAACAGAGAAAGATAAAAACAGGCAGTGAGAGAGAAAAACAGGTAAAGATATAATGAGCAAGAGAGAAAAAAAGAAAGCAAGTAAGGTGGAACATACAAAATCCAGAAGGCAGCTAGCAGAAAGGCAGAGACCAGGATGGAGAGCGAGGGTGTTTGTGGAGAGGGAGTGGGAAGTTCAGAAACCTGCCGTGGAAGGGAGCAGGGACCAGGCCTCTTATCCCAGGATGCCTGGGGCATCAACTAGAGCAAGACCTCTGATGGCAGTCTCTGCTGTTTGCTCTGCTGAAATGAAAGTCTGGAGACTGTGGCCTTCTTGGTCACATCCTCACCTTGGGTTGGATATTTGTAAGCACTTAATGTTTGCAATAATGGCCAACTGGTGCCAGGCCCCATGTCCTGAACTCCAAGACCATGAGGATAATTCTTAATTAAATAGCTTTTTCTTAGCACAGTGGCCAACTCTGGGAGGAAGATGCTCCAAATCAGATGACCTCCTGTGTTTAGGAGCTGAACTCACTCACTGACTGAAAACAGATATGCAGAAGCCGTGGTGAAGTGCAGATCTTCCTTCCATTCCACACCTGTTGTATGTGTTTTGGTCACCCTCTCCACCACTGAGAAATACTTTCTATCTGGCTTCACTGGATGACATGCCAACCACGGAGATCACACGGGCCCCCTAAATGCTTAGTGTTCAGTGGGCGCAGGCACACACACTCACTGCCCAGACATATGACCTCACTTTGTAAATAGTGAAAGCGCCTGTTCACTTCCCTTCGCTTGGCCTTCCAGGGTAGAAATCTTATAAAGCCCACGTGCCCAAAAGTGGATCTGTGGGGGATTCCGATAATCTGGATGACTGGCATCAAGGTGATTCTTCTGACATTAATTAGGAGGATACTTTGATTTCTAAACTAGGACATTTTTTGTGAGATCACCCATGTATGTTCCCAATTCCTTTTGCTTTAAAAAATGAAGATAATTTGACCTCTCTTCCTTCAGGCATATTTGCAAGTTATCCAAAAACAGAACAACTCCTAAAATTCTCCGTGCTGCCTATTCCCCGTTGGCCACAATTTGCTCAGGAAATGAGTCACGATTGGCTCCCTCTTAGCATAATGTGGGAGGTGGCCAGCAGGAAGGAAAACAAAGTGGAAACAGACCCTCCTTGCTGACAGGGATGGAGTGATGCTGCAACTCCATGGCATCAAGCCATTTACACGTTCTTTCTGATATTTAAATGAGAGCATGAATTAAAAAGTGAAGCAAATGAGAGAAATCCATTAAGCTGGATTAGTATTGAACTCCAGTCAAGACCATCACCTATGGTCATTAGATCTGGCTGTGAGTAGAACGAAAAGTAAAATAAAGTCTGGTTTCTGCTTCTCACATCTGTGCTGTGTGCTTAGTCGCTCAGTTGTGTCCGACTCTTTGCGACCCCATGGACTGTAGCCCACCAGGCTCTGCTGTCCACAGAGATTCTCCAGGCAAGAATACTGGAGTGGGTCACCATGCCCTCCTCCAGAGGATCTTTCTAACCCAGGGATCGAACCCAGGTCTCCCACATTGCAGGCAGATTCTTTATCATCTGAGCCATCAGGGAAGCCCACTACATTAATCTAAATTACCTGAGAAGATTTAAAACAATCTTTTAAGTGGCATTGGACAGTGGACCTCAGGTGGAAGCTTTCAAGCAAGAACCATCCACCGTGCTGTCTCAACAAGAGTCCCAGATATCTTAGTCTGAGGGTTGAAAGGGACTATCAGCTGAACTGAACTGCCCTTAAAAACCCACACAGGAGGTAGAGTGGCTTATGTGAGAGGACCATTGGAGAGGGTTGTTGGGACCACCATGTTAGCTAGAATGCTGTGGCTGCTGAAGTAATTAACCATGACAATTGTGAAAGGCTGTGAGAGGAGAACTGAACAAAAAAGAGATATTTAAATGCCACACAATGTTTGATGTTTCATTCCAGGAGCAAAGTCCAACTTGCAATCAATAGATTTCACATGAAATGAACTCAAATTGGACTAGGACTCAGTGGGTATTTCACTTTGCCTTGGTCTTGGGTTAAGTAATTAAACTCAGCATCAGATTCTGCCTGGAAGCCAGGGTGGCTGAGCAGCAGCTAATTGTTACAGCAGCAAAATTAGCAGATGATCAAAGAAATTGTGAATTTCTTGCACAGAATGAATATGCATGAAATTCTATCCTCTA
>NW_011494739.1:6090980-6107792 GCF_000754665.1 Bison bison bison
CTATCCTCTAGTCTGACAAAATGCATACAGAGGAAAATTAAGTTTAGCTAATTAAATTAAGCATAAATCAATCCATATTTTTTATTTACTAGACTGCATTAACATTTATCACAGACTTATCCTAAAATTGTGGATTGTGTGAGTTATACAGACCATGCTGGCTGGTCTGACTTTAAGTCCCTGGGCATATCATTATCTACTCTCTGCTTGAAAACTCCCAGAGACAGGGACCTCACCACTCTTCCACTTTTCCTCTGAAGTAGAAGTGGGAAATATACTATGTTTCAGAGTATTAAGAGAATGATAATTTCTCAAATTCAAGGAAGACACTGGAGGAAGAAACAATTACAAAGAGGGGATTGCAGGAAGTGAACATTTTAGTGATCACAAGTGGGATGAGCCAAGCAAACAGTTGTAATGTAACAAATGGGACAGGGTGGGAGAGGCTGCCCTTAGGGCATCACTGCCCAGGAAAGGGCTGAGGAGTAGACCTCAGGGTTTGAAGGGTTTCTTTTCTAGCAGTGGTGGACTTCCTTTCCCTTGATTTCATCAGACACACTGAGCTTATTGTAAATGGTAATGAGGATGACAAGCTGAACATCACAGTTTGCCTTGTTGAATGGTTTGAACCACTGTAGCAGTCTCCTCGGAGAAGGCAATGGCACCCCACTCCAGTACTCTTGCCTGGAGAATCTGATGGACAGAGGAGCCTGGTAGGCTGCAGTCCATGGGGTCGCTAAGAATTGGATGCGACTGAGAGACTTCACTTTCACTTTTCACTTTCACGCATTGGAGAAGGAAATGGCAACCCACTCCAGTATTCTTGCCTGGAGAATCCCAGGGACAGGGGAGCATGGTAGGCTGCCGTCTATGGGGTCGCACAGAGTCGGACACGACTGAAGTGACTTAGCAGCAGCAGCAGTCTCCGACCTTGTCTTCTTCCACATTTTTGTGACCTCTGTCTTAAATTCTACCCACTGAGCCCCAAGGAGATAGACAATTAAAAGTATTTTTATAATCAAGAATTACTTCACAACTATACCCAGGGCTGAAGCTTTAGTTCAATGATTTTTGTCAGCTGTATGTATTTATGTACTCATCACCCTAAACACACATGATCTAGAATATTTTCATCACCCCTACCCCAGCCAAAGTTCCATAGTCCCCTTTTCCAGTTGATCCGTTAAAAGGCAAGAACTTTCTGATTTCTGTCCATATAGATCAGCTTAGTTTTATTCTAAAAGCTCACATAAATGGACTCACATATAATGTATTCTTTCATGTCCATTTTGTGTGTGTGTGATTCAGCCGCGTTGTTTTGCACTAGCGACAGTTCATTCCTTTTTATTGACAATCAGCATTTCATTTTTTGCACAAGCTACTATTGTTCACCCGTTCACCTGCTAATGAACACTTGCCTTGTTTCCAGTTAGGGGCCACTATAGCTAAGGCCATTAGGAACATTCCTGTACAAGTCTTTTCTGGACACGTATTTTCTTATTTCTTGGGTAAATACCTAGGGGCAGAATTGTTGGGTCACAGGAGAGTTGTACATACAACTTTATACAAAACTTTGAACAGTTCTTCAAAGTACCATGCTACACGCCCACCAGCAATGAATGAGACTTTCAGTCGCTCCACGGCTTTGCCACAGTGAGCGACTGTCAGGCATTTATTTTGATTTCAGTCCTGCCGGTGGATGTGAAAAAGTATCTTGCTTTAATCTGAATTTTCTTAATGACTAAAGATGTTAAACGTGTTTCATGTGCTTATTAGTTGTTCATTCTCTTTTGTGGATTGCCTATTCAAGTTGTTCCCCCACTATTTTAATTGGAGTCTTCATCTTTTTAAAATATACTTTAAATTTTTGCTTGTTACACATCTCATCTAAAAATCTTGACCTGTCTCACAGTTGTGAAAGTATTGTTTTCTTCTACAAAGTATATGGTTCCAGCTTTTAACTTTAGGTAAAACCTACTATTATTATTTTGGTATGCAGCAAGATGGGGTCAAGGGTCCACTCCCTGCCTCCCCAGCCTCCCCCTATCCCCGGCCCCACACAGCTATACGGTTGTTTCGGCATTACTTATCGAAAATACTTTCCTCTCCCCGTTGAATTAACTTGGTCCCTTTCTCAAAAGTCAAGGGAGTGGTCTACTTCTGGACCTTCATTCTATTTCACTGATGTGTGTTCTGTTCATATAATTTGGTACTGTTTTTCCTTATCATTCTACTAATCTGCTTTCTATTTCCCCCTATGATTTATGCATTATTTGGAGGTCTTCTGCTTAATTTCCAACCATTTTGAGGTCTTCTAGATGTCATTATTTTATTAGTTCGTGCTATTTTGGTCAGAGAACATATTCTGTATGTCTCAGCCCTTTGAAATTACACAGACTTGTTTTCATGGCCCATCGTTACTCTGCCTTGGTAAATGCTCAGGGTGTCCTTGAACACCACAGCGACTGGTAGTGCTGCGTGAATGGTTTATGTTCTTATAGGTTTGTTCTTCAGTTTTCTAGTAATTGCTGAGACAGAACATTAAAACCTCCAACTAAGACTGTGGATTGGTCTATTTTGCTCATCTCTCTGCCAACTGTTACTTACATTTTCTCAATCTCTTATTATTTGCATAACATTTAGGATTATAATATCTTTTTCATGCATGACACTTGAATAATTATAAAATAGCCCTCATTGTCCCCAGCAATATTACTTGTCTTGAAGTGTTTTTTTGGTATTAATGTAATTTTCTTAAGTTACTTTTTTGCTTGATTTTCTAATACCAATTTACTTTCAACTTGTATGTCTATATTTTGTTTTTTTCCCCTCCATTTTTCTACATTAACTTTATTTTTCTCTTTTTTTTTTCAGTTTTATTTATTTATTGTACTTTATAATATTGTATCAGTTTTGCCATACATTGACATGAATCTGCCATGGGTGTACGTGTGTTCCCCATGCTGAACCCCACTCCCACCTCCTGTTTCTAGTAAACAGTAAACAATTGAGTCTCAATGTTTTTTTTTCGCAAACTTGACAATGTCTGTCTTCTACATGGAATGTTTAGTCTTCTGACTTTTAATGTAGTTGTCACTATAGCCGAATTTAAGCTGACTATTCTGTCATTTTTTTCTATTTGCTCCATTTATTCGTTATTGCTCTCTTCCTACTTC
Source organism: Bison bison bison (assembly GCF_000754665.1). Taxonomy (NCBI): domain Eukaryota; kingdom Metazoa; phylum Chordata; class Mammalia; order Artiodactyla; family Bovidae; genus Bison; species Bison bison. The sequence continues at coordinate 6,094,157 of NW_011494739.1, forward strand.
CCTGTCTTCTCTTGGTTTAACTGAATATTTTTATAGTACTCTTTTTATCTTCTCCTTTTTTAGCTCTGTCTTTTGTATTTATTTTAGCTGTTGGTTTAGATATTACAATATTCATCTTTAAATTAGCACAGACAGCTTCAAATAATAATTTACTCCATGAATAATGTGAACCTCTTATAGCCATGTGATCCCATCTATTCCCCACAATACTTGGTATTCACACTGTCATATATTTTTACTTCTATGATGTTATAAACCCTTCAATACTTTATTATTTTACTTTAAACAGTTAAGGGTGGGTGTCATTTCCTATAAGCCTGAACATTTTTTGAGTTTGTATATCTGTTGGATATGAATTCCCTGATTTTGTCTAAAAAATTATCTATGTTTTTTTATTTTGAAGTATGTTTTAACTGTACAGAGCACTCTAGTTTGAACAGATGTTATTAATTTTTCTTATACCTTTAAAAACTGGAAAGCTATATGTAAAAGAATGAAATTAGGACATTCTCTAACACTGTATACAAAAATAAACTCAAAATAGACTAAAGACCCAAATATAAGACCAGATACTATAAAACTCCTAGAGGAAAACATAGGCAGAACACTCTTTGACATAAATCACAGCAATTTTTTTTTTTTTTTTTGGCTCTGTTTCCTAAAGTGAATGAAATAAAAGCAAAAATAAACAAACGACACCTAAGTAAACTTAGAAGCCTTGGCACAGCAAGGGAAATCATCAACAAAATGAAAAGGCAACCTACTAAATGGGAGAAAATATTTGATAAGGGGTTAATATCCAACATATATAATTAACTCATACAACTCAACATCAAAGAAATAAACAATCTGATTTGAAAATAGGCAGAACTGAATAGACATTTTTCCAAAAAGGAAATGCAGATGACCAAGAGGCAAATGAAAATATGCTCAACATTGCTAATTATCAGGGAAATGCAAGTCAAACTCACAGTGAGGTATCACCTCAAACCTGTCAGAATGGCTTTCATCATAAAGAACACAAAAGATGACCCTCTCATATTGTTGGTGGGAATGTAAATTGGTACAGCCACTGTGGAGGTTTCTGAAAAAACTAAAAATAGAACTATCATATGATCCAGCAATTCTACTCTTGGATATATATTTTAAAAACCCAAAATACTAATTCAAAAAGATACAAGCACCCCAGTGTTCACGGCAGCATTAGTTACAATTTCCAAGATATGGATTCAACCTAAGTGTCCATCAACAGATGAATGGATAAAGATGTGGTATATATACACAATGGGATACTCCTCAGTCATAAAAAATAATTAGAACTTGCTATCTGCAGTAACATGGATGAATTTGGAGGACATTATCCTAAGTGAAATGTCAGACAGAGACAAATACTATATGCTATCACTTAAATGTGAAATCTGAAAAATACAACAAACTAGTGGAAAAAAAAAGAAGCAGACTCACAGAGAACAAACTAGCCGTTACCTGGGTAGGGAGAGGGAAGATAGGAAGGGCAACATAGGGGTAAGAAATTAAGAGGAACAAACTATTAAGTATAAAATAAGTTAAAAGGATATATTGTACAACATGGGGAATGTAGCCAATATTTCATAACGCTAAATGAAGTATAACCTTTAAAAATTGTGAATCATTATAACTGTGGTTCACATCTGTAACTTGTATAATATCGTACATCAATAAAAACATGTTGCTGTACTGTTTTGGGCCTCCATAATTTCTGTTGAGATGTCAGCTTATATTCTTTCTAGTGCTGCATTGTATCTAATGTCTTTTCACCTGAGGCAAAGGGGGAAAAGAAGGAAGAAGAGGAAGGGAAGGAGGAGAAAAAAGGAAATGGAGGGAAGGAGAGAGAAAAAAGCTTGTTGTTGTTGTTCAGTAACTAAGTCATGTCCAGCTCTTTGCAACCTCATGGATTGCAGTATGCTGGGCTTCCCTGTCTTTCACTATCTTCCTGAACTTGCTTTAACTCATGTCCATTGAGTCAATGATGCCATACAAACATCTCATCCTCTGTCACCCCCTTCTCCTCCTGCCCTCAATCTTTCCCAGCATCAGGGTCTTTTCCAATGTGTCGGCTCTTTGCATTAGGTGGCCAAACTATTGGAATTTCAGCATAAGTCCTTCCAATGCATATTCAGGGTTGATTTCCTTTAGGATTGACTGGTTTGGTCTCTTTGCAGCCCAAGGGACTCTCAGAGTCTTCTCCAGAACCACAATTCAAAAGGATCACTTCTTTGGTGCTCAGTCTTCTTTATGTTACCCAAACCCCTGAACCAATCATGTCTGAATACCAACCCCTTGGGCTTCTCAGCTATAAGTTTATGAATTTCCTATTTTGATTTAGCTGATTTAAGTTTGATTCCCATTTTGCATCTAAATGAATTTTAACCTCAACTTGATAAGATTTTGTTCAGTGACTGCTTTTTAATCTATTTCTCTATGTGTTTAAAGTAAAAGTTGGCAAGCTGAAACCAATGGTCCACATCTGGCCCAGTGTTTTTATACAACCCGTGAGCTAAGAATAAGAATGACTACTGAATTTTTAAATGGCTTAAAAATTGTATTTTTAAATTTTTAAATAGCTGAAAAAAATATTTCACGACTCATGGAAATGGTATGAAATTCAGATTTCCATGTCCTAAATGAAGCACTACTGGAACACAGCCATATCCTTCCACTTATGTTGTTATCTACAGCCACTTTCAGCTACATTATGCTTCAGTGAGGCAGAGTAGAGAAGTTTGACTGAGGCTACGTGGCCTGTACACTTAAAATAATTACTGTCAGGCCCTTTATAGAAAAAGTTTGCTATCTGTGGTCTGAGACATGCAATTCAGAAGCACTGACGTTCGGTGATCATTAAGGACATGACCTGCACTTTGGGAGGAGGGGGGCAGGAAGCCTCTATGTTTACTCCAGGATTGACCCTTTAACTACACAGTGAGGGTAACTTCACAGTTTCTTTGTCCTTCACTTTGCTTCTCCTTTCTTCATTTTGAAACCAGTGTTTTCCAAGCTCTTCCAGGCATTCTTGAGTAGAAAGAGCACTTGCCAAAGGGTCCAAAAACTGTTTACCAGCCATGTGATCCCAGATAACCCCACCAACCTCTCTGTGCTTCGGTTTCCTCACTCGTGTAGTGGGGTTATTTAATAAAGCCCATTTACAATGTTGAGTATGAGAATTAAAATGAAATCACGGCACACGTATGGTCTATAGAAATGACCAACAACTGCTTTCTCACAATCTATTATTGTGAGAAGCAAATGAGACAGCCTTGGAAAAGAGCTAGAATGCACAGCTGAAGGAAGACGAAATGTTTTAACAATGACCACATGTTCAGTTAGAGTCTAAATGGCTCTGGATTCATTATATTTACACCCCTCTGTTTAATTTTTAACTTACTCCATATCCTTGGTAAAATTCAGAATAGTACAAAAATATAAATGGTGATAATTAAGGTCCCCCATGTCCCTTAACATGGCTATTACCTTATACATTTCAAACGGGGTCTTTGGGAACATCACTAGTGACTACATGTGTGTGTGTGGTGCATGTACATTGACCCTCAATCCTTTAACCTACATCCCCAGATCTGTGTAAGTGCACTGTGACACCTTGATCTGTACCAGGCTGTGATGGCTTTGAAAAGACACATTTTCAAATTCATCATAGATGTATATGAGACTATTTAAAGCAGTACTATTTGTAATAGTTAAAAGTGGAAAGAACACAGATGACTGTCAATGGGAAAAAGAGTAAAAGAATTTGTAGTGTATTTATGTGGGTTTCCCTGGTGGCTCAGTGGTAAATTATCTGCCTGCAATGCAGGAGACCTGGGTTCAGTCCCTGGATTGGGAAGATCCCCTGGAGGAGGGCATGGCAACCCACTCCAGTATTCTTGCCTGGAGAATTCCATGGACAGAGTGGGCTACAGTCCATGGGGTCGCAAAGAGTCGGACACAACTGAAGTGACTAAGCAGCAGCAGCAGCAGTGTATTTATGCAAAGAATATTAGCCATTAATGAGCACACACAGTTCCAGTTTCTGTTCAGTCACTCAGTCATGTCCAACTCTTTGCAACCCCATGAGCCACAGCATGCCACGCTTCCCTGTCCATCACCAACTCCCAGAGTCCACCCAAACCTATGTCCATTGTGTTGGTGATGCCATCCAACCATCTCATCCTCTGTCATCCCCTTATCCTCCTGCCCTCAATCTTTCCCAGCATCAGGGTCTTTTAAATGAGTCAGCTCTTCGCATCAGGTGGCCAAAGTACTGGAGTTTCAGCTTCAGCATCAGTCCCTCCAATGAACACCCAGGACTGATCTCCTTTAGGATGAACTGGTTGGATCTCCTTGGAGTCTAAGGGATTCTCAAGAGTCTTCTCCAACACCACGGTTCAAAATAGTTCAATTCTCACATCCATATATGACTACTGGAAAAACCATAGTCTTGACTAGACAGACCTTTGTTGGCAAAGTAATGTCTCTGCTTTTTAATACGCCATCTAGGTTGGTCATAACTTTCCTTCCATGGAGCAAGCATCTTTTAATTTCATGGCTGCAATCACCATCTGCAATGATTTTGGAGCCCAGAAAAACAAAGTCAGCCACTGTTTCCACTGTTTCCCCATCTATTTGCCATGAAGTGATGGGACCAGATGCCACAATCTTTTAGTTTTCTGAATGTTGAGCTTTAAGCCAACTTTTTCACTCTCCTCTTTCACTTTCATCAAGAGGCTCTTTAGTTCTTCTTCACTTTCTGCCGTAAGGGTGGCGTCATCTGCATATCTGAGGTTATTGACATAAGCAACAATGTAGAAAAACCTCAAAGATGTCATGCTGATGTAAAGAATCCAGATGTGAAAGGTAGATGGCTCCAGCACTAACCTCTGATGTCGGGGCAGTGAATCCTCAGGGTGAGAGACAGAGCACAAAGGAGCTCTGGGGTGTTGTAAAGCTGGCACTTGGGGGTGTTGGTTACTCACATTGTGTGCACGCTTTGTGAAACTTACAGTTTTGTGCCTATTTCTGTAAGATTTTCTTCAATAAAATTCATGCTAGAAATTTAAAAATTCCTGTCTTGGAAATCGATTTCAGACCATATGGGTTTACCTCCTCCTCTTCTGTAGCTGTGGGGACTTGTGTTATTTAGAGGGCCAGCAGTTTCCTTTCACCATTGGCCCTCTGATGCACAATTACATTGTTTCCAGCTGCTATTTTCTGAGCTATTTTCTAATCACTCTAAATGGAAGCAGCTTGTTAGGAACACAGACAGATGATACCTTGTTGCACAAAATCAATTCTACCCAGTGGATGCCAAGAGGCAGGTCAGCCTGTTCTGACTACCACATGTGTGTGGGACCCTGATCCATGCTGAACCCACATAGGCATCTTGTGGGCAAACACATCGATGGCCCAGCCGTGTTGCTGCTAATGGATATTCCCAAGGCATGGCGTGGTTATTTGCATTTTGTCGCTGTCACAACGCCCAAGTGTTCTGAATATTAATGAAGCCATTCACAGCCTCCTTTGCAGGCTTAAAATATTCAGCATCAGACATACTGTTTTGTTCGCATTTCAACCAAGTTTAATTTCTCTTAACCAGCTTTGTTTTTGTGAAGTAAAATTAATGTATAATTTCAGTGTTTAAATCTCAATTCTCAGCAATTCACAACAGATTGCAAGTGAATATGATTTGTTCGTTAACACCTAATGGGTTGAAATAATTTATTGCACAAACATTCCAGGAAAACGACGCCACTTGAGCAAAAGCAAATCAGGAAATGTTACTTGTTTATCTAATAAACTACCCTAGAGTGAGCGAGTACATTAGCATTGAACAAACTTTGTGACTTATTCATCATCACTATTTATTATTAAAACTTTATCTGTTTCAACTTAGTGAATGGCTGCCTTGGGATACACGGCTTGCAGCAACAACAACAAAATAAAGTTTATGCAATTTGCATAATATTGTACAAAGAATATTAGCTTAGAACAATATGAATCCCTGGATCGTTTGCACAGCCCTTTGGTGTTTAATGTTGGTAAATATTTAAGTAACAGCAAGTCTGTATAATTATAAAGATTTCTCTTTCTAATCTGCCCATGATGTACAGCTGCTATAGAGCACCTCGATCACATGGTTTGGCTGGGAGAATGCTAGGGGCTGATGAAGAGGCACCTGTTGCTAATGCTAGCAAGGAGGATGGAGACCTAAGGCCTGTGCTCAGGACAGGAGTTTGAGACAAAATGCTGAAGTCTTGCTCTTTCTTCTTCTACGCACAAACTGGGTCCTGCTTAGAACAGGCATGCAGAGGATGGGTCCCTGGGCTTCTGGATCCTCTTTCATGAATGGGGCCTCTGCACATTAAGGAAGACCTGAGTCATAGCTCAGGGCTTTGTGGTGTGATTTCCTTTCTTTGAGCAGTTCTTCCTTTGCAGCACTGCCTATCTCGTAGTTATTGCTTACCCATCCTTTCAGTCTCAGTGTAAACTTCTATAAATCTTCCTGACCACACCCTCCACCCCATCTAGGCTGGTCTCCTTATCATACACCTTCTTGATACCTTGCATTTCTCCTTCCCACCTTACTTATTCAAACATCTGTCCTTTCCTCTGGACTCAGAACCCCATGAGGGGAGGGACTGGTCTATGATGGAAGTCCTGTGCCCAGGGTGTGGCAAAAGGTAAATGCTGAATTACAGTTTTGTTGAATGAAAGAGAGAATACATGAATATCTACAGGGATCCATTTAAATAAATGTCTACAGAATCAACAATCACATGCTATATTACCTTTCAAAGTAGACAAATTAAAAAATGAATGATAATGTCTAGTGTTGGTGAGAGTTTAGGGATTTGAGAACTCTCAAATACTTCAGAACAACGATTTAGCTGTATGAAACAGAAGTCTTAAAGTGATTGTTTTATTTTTAAATTTCTTGGTTTTGCAAATGCATTCATGGGAATTTATCTAAAGCAGTAATTTTGGAATATTTGTTCCAGAAGATACTCATCACAGTGTTGTTTAAAACTGTGAAAAATTGTAAACAACTTAAATGGTCAACAATAGAGGATTAGCTGAGAGAGCTGTAAATTCATCTAACTGATAAAATACCAGGAAGGTGCTAAAATAGCGATTTAGAAATATTTTAATGACATGAGAAGAGGTTTATGATATACTCTGGAATGAATAAAGCAAATACAAAGCCTGTGATTCCATTTTCATCATAACATTCATGTACACAAACAAGAAGCATACATGTTAAAAAGTTGAAGAAGTCATTATCTGTGGTTTGGTGAGGTTTTGCTTTTAATGTGACCCTTTCTTAAAATCATAACCAAAATGAAAGAAGTTACCCTATGAGTTGAGTTGCTGATTTAACCCACACAGAGAGGAATTAATTTAAGTGACTGTAAAGCACAGTAATTTGCCTGTACATCTTAGTGGGATATATAATAAGGACAAAGAATTGCTTTTCTCTTCAGTAATTGTATCGTTAGCTATTACATTGGTAGTTCTCTTTGGAAGCTACTTAAGTAAATTATAGAAAAAAACAACAAATTGTCTTCATGTCATCAGTAAACAAGTTATTTAGCTCAAGAGAAAAAGAAAAACAAAGGAGCTTAAAAACACTACAACCCTATTTTGAATTGGAAATATCACTACAGACTCTTGATATATCCTCTTTTAAGATACACTTCCTGTATCTGTCCACTGCACAAGCCTAAAAACCAGGAGTAATCTAGTAACAATGGACACTCCTAGCATGCAGACTGTGAACAATGAGCAACATTTATCACTGAAACAAACCAGACCTCCTTAGAGACTGAGGCTGATTCCGCATTTGGGGCAGGGTGTGTAGAAGAAGATACTGCATCATCTTATCTCACCAAAGGAAACAAAAAAGAAGGCACTTGGGTCAGCAACTTGATCAGCCTCCCTAGTCAGAGAGAGCACACTTGGAGCACCAATAAGAATACAGACAGCGGTGGATTGAAACACACTGGCTGTGTTAAAATACCTGCATAAAACAACATTGACTTGGGTCCTTCTGAAGGATGGACCTATCCTGAAGTCAAGTGGGCCTTTGGAAGCATCACTACAGACAAAGCTAGTGGAAGTGATGGAATTCCAGTTGAGCTATTTCAAATCCTAAAAGATGATGTTGTGAAAGTGCTGCACTCAATATGCCAGCAAATTTGGAAAACTCAGCAGTGGCCACAGGACTGGAAAAGGTAGTTTTCCTTCCAATCCCAAAGAAAGGCAATGCCAAAGAGTGCTCAAACTACCACACAATTGCACTCATCTCACATGCTAGTAAAGTAATGCTCAAAATTCTCCAAGCCAGGCTTCAGCAATATGTGAACCATGAACATCCAGATGTTAAAGCTGGTTTTAGAAAAGGCAGAGGAACCAGAGATCAAATTGCCAACATCCTCTGGATCATGGAAAAAGCAAGAGAGTTCCAGAAAAACATCTATTTTTGCTTTATTGACTATGCCAAAGCCTTTGACTGTGTGAATCACAATCAACTGTGGAAAATTCTGAAAGAGATGGGAATACCAGACCACCTGACCTGCCTCTTGAGAAACCTGTACGCCGGTCAGGAAGCAACAGTTAGAACTGGACATGGAACAATAGACTAGTTCCAAATAGCAAAAGGAGTACGTCAAGGCTGTATATTGTCACCCTGCTTATTTAACTTATATGCAGAGTACATCATGAGAAACTCTGGGCTGGAGGAAGCACAAGCTGTAATCAAGATTGCCGGGAGAAATATCAATAACCCTCAGATATGCAGATGACACCACCCTTACGTCAGAAAGTTAAGAACTAAAGAGCCTCTTGTGAAAGTGAAAGAGAAGAGTGAAAAAGTTGGCTTAAAGCTCAACATTCAGCAAACTAAGATCATGGCATTCAGTCCCATCACTTCATGGGAAATAGATGGGGAAACAGTGGAAACAGTGTCAGACTTTATTTTTTGGGGCTCCAAAATCACTGCAGATGGTGACTGTAGCCATGAAATTAAAAGACGCTTACTCCTTGGAAGGAAAGTTATGACCAACCTAGACAGCATATTAAAAAGCACAGACATCACTTTGCCAACAAAGGTCTGTGTAGTCAAGGCTATGGTTTTTCCAGTGGTCATGTATGGATGTGAGAGTTGGACTGTGAAGAAGGCTGAGCGCCGAAGAATTGATGCTTTTGAACTGTGGTGTTGGAGAAGACTCTTGAGTCCCTTGGACTGCGAGGAGATCCAACCAGTCCATCCTAAAGGAGATCAGTCCTGGGTGTTCATTGGAAGGACTGATGTTGAAGCTGAAACTCCAATACTTTGGCCACTTGATACGAAGAGCTGACTCATTTGAAAAGACCCTGATGCTGGGAAAGATTGAGGGCAGGAGGATAAGGGGATGACAGAGGATGAGATGGTTGGATGGCATCACTGACTCAATGGACATGAGCTTGGGTAGGCTCCAGGAGTTGGTGATGGACAGGGAGGCCTGGCCTGTTGCCATTCATGAGGTCACAAAGAGTTGGACACGACTGAGTGACTGAACTGAACTGAATTGATTGAGCAATTTTCATGCCTCTAATTTGAAAAAGTACCTCAGGATAGCCAAATGGTTTACTTGAGAAAGTTTCTGCTTCATGCTGATAAATTCCAACTCAAGAATGAAGACAGAATGACAGAGTAGAAATCACAATTTTTCAACCTCAAATGCAGTCTTGAATCACCTCCAGTGACTGCTGGGATCAAAAATGAAACAGCCAGACATTGTGTACCTCCTGATGGAAATATGTGACAACATGTACAAGATTATTTTTTGTCAACATTTTTTGTGAACTTGAAGACAGAGGATGGACAAATAAATATAATTGCACTACAGGGATACGATAAGCAAAATTAAGAATATGGAAAATCCTATGATGTCATTAACAAATTAATTGCAAAGAAATTAAAAACAGAGAAGGGAAACACTATACATAAAGAGATTTCAAGGTATGGCCTTGTGTGGATCATAATTTGAATAAGCCATCTGTTTAAAAAAAGAGATTTTAAAAAGAGGCTGTCTGGGGATTTATATACTTACTGGATATTTGGAGATAGTAGGAAATTACTGTCACTTGTTACATGTGATAATGATATTGTAATTATTTTAAAAAATGTTTATCTTTTGGAGACATATGCTAAATATTTGCAGAAGAAAAACAAGCTCCCTAGAATGACTAACAGATGTAGGCTTTGTTTATACTTTCACTAATTTTTTTAAGTCCCTGGAACACTTTCATTTAGAAGACTCAACATGAGACTTTCATATTTTTAATGCTCAGAAATGTTCTTCTATTATTTTATTGATTCTTGCCAGAAATGTATTTACCATTTTCTCATTTTGCAATTCCCTTGGGTATATAAGGTAACCTGGACTAATTGTATTTCTCTTTTCTTCTCCAAATTTATCATCTCAGAATAATTGAATTACTTTGAATTAATTGAAGTTGATCCAAAGCAACTTATATCCAACATGGGATATACCAGCAACTAGATATTACTACTACTTAGAGGCCTCTTCAAAGATGAAAAAAGTACAACAAACACCTTTCATACTTTAGAGCAGCAGTATGAGGAAAGAGCCTCAGAACCACTGGAGATAATATTAAGTATCTGAATCAATTATATGAAGGCAGCAAAGAATAATTCTATTTTCTTGAGCCAACCACTAATTGCACTATAATGTTCTCAACACTTTCATCTGTCATTGCAGGGAAATATTAATGGAATGCTTTAGACCAGGAACTTGAGAGAGCTATTGGTTAATGAAGACATAAATCCTCATGCGTACCTAAATGCATGATATATAGGACCAAGCTAATATTAGAATGGGGATGGTGGTTTCAGAACAATGCAAATAAATACCTCCATAGTGTCTATAGCTGTAAGACATCAGATTAAACTGAGTTTGTTAAAAAGGATTTTACTGAAAGAGCCCAAACTGTATCCCTGATCTAATTAGCTTGTTTACAAAGTTTAATTGATTTATTTTCCTTAAAAGACCTTTCTCTGGACTTCCTACAGATACTGTCTTTTTTTTTTTTTTTCCTACAGAAGTCTTCCAGTTACCTGCTATTGAAACTCAGCTCAATTAAATAGGTTAGATTTTTTAAAGGGAATATATTGCGTCACTGGATGGAAAGCCAGAGGCCAGCTCCTTGCGCGTGGCTGGCCAGGTATGCAACCTTCAGGAATCTGTCTCTCCCAGATCTTGGTCTAGGTCCTAGCCAATACCTTTCGCATTGGCTTCCTTCTCTGGCAGGCTCTTTCCACTTGGTGGTAAATGTGGTCAAGAGGAGCTTCAGCCACATCCCACCAGTTCAGCAACCCGACTGGGAAGACGCTTCCCTCACACTGGTATCCCCACATATACCATGTGGCCAGAGGCATGCTGCCCATTGGCCAAGTTTGGGTCCTACGTCCGCCTCTGGGCCATGTTGTGGATTCAATGCCTACATACATCAAGCTGGGGAGGGTGGTTCTTTAATGGGAACTCACACTCTGCTACTTGGAAAAGTAGAAATGGATGTCTGGCAGCCAAAAATGTCAGTAGACATCTATTGGTATTGCTGCTGCTGCTGCTAAGTCACTTCAGTTGTGTCCGACTCTGTGTGACCCCATAGACAGCAGCCCGCCAGGCTTCCCCGTCCCTGGGATTCTCCAGGCAAGAACACTGGAGTGGGTTGCCATTTCCTTCTCCAATGCATGAGAGTGAAAAGTGAAAGTGAAGTCACTCAGTCGTTTCCGACTCTTTGTGACCCCATGGACTGCCGCCTACCAGGCTCCTCTGTCTATGGGATTTTCCAGGCAAGAGTACTGGAGTGGAGTGCCATTGCCTTCTCTCTACTGGTATTAGAGGTAAAAAAATCACTATATGATGAGACTGGCCTGGTCTTTCCAGATTAAAGGAATGGCAAGAAAACCAACTTTGGAAGTTTTGCTTGTCTGTATTCAGGGGTAGAAGGAGGAGGAGTTTGACGAGAAGGCAGACCATCTAACTTTTGGTCTCATTTTTCCCTCTAAGGATGCAAAGGCAGTAATTGTCAGATGTTTACTGGTAGAACTCTACTTTTTAAAATGTCTTATGAAAAAGGAAACTTGTTTTTTGAGAGTTTAGGAATGGTAATGTAAATCCCTTTTAGTTATCTTCTCTGAAGGGCAGTATTTAACAGTTGCTTATTTATTTTGCTTTAGCATTGTTGAAGGTCACACAATGGATGGAATAATTTTATTGAAGAACATGAAACATTCTATCCTATAACTTCCTGGTTGGTCAAACAGTGGTGTGACACAGTCACAAACATGCTCAGCCATCCAGGAAAGTTCGCATCTCAGTGATATTTAGGGATGAGTGTGCAAATAGGCTGGAGAAGGCAATGGTACCCCACTCCAGTACTCTTGCCTGGAAAATCCCATGGACGGAGGAGCTTGGTAGGCTGCAGTCCATGGGGTCACTGAGGGTTGGACATGACTGAGCGACTTCCCTTTCACTTTTCACTTTCATGCATTGGAGAAGGAAATGGCAACCCACTCCAGTGTTCTTGCTTGGAGAATTCCAGGGACGGGGGAGCCTGGTGGGCTACTGTCTGTGGGGTTGCACAGAGTCGGACACGACTGAAGCAACTTAGCAGCAGCAGCAGCAGTTCAAATAGGCTAGGGTCTGTACATGTGGGTAGTTTCAAGTTCATAAAAATTTAGGCCACATGTATTGAGCACTGACTGCATACTACATGATCTGCTGTGCATTGGAGAAACAAATATACAAATGTGTATTGATGTGATATTATGATTTATAACAACATATAACAAAATGTTTCATAAAAGATATGTATTTGTGTCATTTATGGCAAAGAGCTCCTCCTAAAACCCTTGAAATTTCCTAAGTGATCAGATCAGATCAGTTGCTCAGTCGTGTCCGACTCTTTGCAACCCCATGAATCGCAGCACGCCAGGCCTCCCTGTGCATCACCAACTCTCGGAGTTCACTCAGACTCACGTCCATTGAGTCAGTGATGCTATCCAGCCATCTCATCCTCTGTCGTCCCCTTCTCCCCAATCCCTCCCAGCATCAGAGTCTTTTCCAATGAGTCAACTCTTCTCTTCGCATGAGGTGGCCAAAGTACTGGAGTTTCAGCTTTAGCATCATTCCTTCCAAAGAAATCCCAGGGCTGATCTCCTTCAGAATGGACTGGTTGGATCTCCTTGCAGTCCAAGGGACTCTCAAGAGTCTTCTCCAACACCACAGTTCAAAAGCATCAATTCCTTGGCACTCAGCCTTCTTCACAGTCCAACTCTCACATCCATACATGACCACAGGAAAAACCATAGCCTTGACTAGATGAACCTTTGTTGGCAAAGTAATGTCTCTGCTTTTGAATATGCTGTCTAGGTTGGTCATAACTTTCCTTCCAAGGAGTAAGCATCTTTTAATTTCATGGCTGCAGTCACCATCTGCAGTGATTTTGGAGCCCAGAAAAATAAAGTCTGACACTGTTTCCACTGTTTTCCCATCTATTTCCCATGAAGTGATGGGACCAGATGCCATGATCTTCG
>NW_011494739.1:6108075-6108484 GCF_000754665.1 Bison bison bison
GACAATATACAGCCTTGACATGCTCCTTTTCCTATTTGGAACCAGTCTGTTGTTCATGTCCAGTTCTAATTGTTGCTTCCTGACCTGCATACAGATTTCTCAAGAGGCAGATCAGGTGGTCTTGGTATTCCCATCTCTTTCAGAATTTTCCACAGTTGATTGTGACCCACACAGTCAAAGGCTTTGGCATAGTCAATAAAGCAGAAATAGATGCTTTTCTGGAACTCTCTTCCTTTTTCCATGATCCAGCAGATGTTGGCAATTTGATCTCTGGTTCCTCTGCCTTTTCTAAAACCAGCTTGAACATCTGGAAGTTCATGGTTCACATATTGCTGAAGCCTGGCTTGGAGAATTTTGAGCATTACTTTACTAGCATGTGAGATGAGTGCAATTGTGTGGTAGTTTTAGC
>NW_011494739.1:6108664-6152620 GCF_000754665.1 Bison bison bison
CTTCTGTTAGGTCCATACCATTTCTGTCCTTTATCGAGCCCATCTTTGCATGAAATGTTCCTTTGGTATCTCTGATTTTCTTGAAGAGATCTCTAGTCTTTCCCATTCTGTTGTTTTCCTCTATTTCTTTGCATTGATCGCTGAAGAAGGCTTTCTTATCTCTTCTTGCTATTCTTTGGAACTCTGCATTCAGATGCTTATATCTTTTCTTTTCTCCTTTGCTTTTCACTTCTCTTCTTTCCACAGCTATTTGTAAGGCCTCCCCAGACAGCCATTTTGCTTTTTTGCATTTCTTTTCCATGGGGATGGTCTTGATCCCTGTCTCCTGTACAATGTCACGAACCTCATTCCATAGTTCATCAGGCACTCTATCTATCAGATCTAGGCCCTTAAATCTATTTCTCACTTCCACTGTATAATCATAAGGGATTTGATTTAGGTCATTCCTGAGTGATGAGAACAATACAGGTGCCTTTTGGGATGTGAGTGAGTGGACTAGCAGAAAGTTCAGAAAGGCGCAGGGTGTGGGATGGTTGGTAAACACATGGAGATGTAGTGTGGATGGTGCTTCAAAGGACAAGGAAGCCTTGAGTCCTTCCCCCATGCCTTGCCTGTGAACTTCTTCACCTGGCTGTTGATTCATATCCTTTAATGTCTTTTGCAACAAACTGGTAATCTAATAAGTAAAATGCTTCTCTGAGTTCTGCAAATTACTTGAACCTGAGGAGGGAGATGTTGGAATCTTCAATTTACAGAAGCACAGGTTTGGGGTTGGTGTCTAAAGTGGGGATGGTAGTGCAGTTCTGAAGAACTGAGCCATTATCTGTGGAATCCGAGCCTATTTCTGGGTAGAAAGTGTCAGAATTTGGTTAAATTGTAGAACACCCATCTGGGGTCCCAGAGGACTGCTTGATGGTGTTGGGGGACACACTCTACACACACATAGCTACACTGGAAATTGATCTCTGGATATCCAAATAATGAGGACACAAATGCATATATATGGTATCAGCCCAACTATATTATGATTTTCTTGTTATGGGTGACTCAGAATAATTCAAATAAAATGAGGGAGAGGGATGAAGTTATGAAGTCAGGAGCTATATGTGTTTATAGAAATAGGGTTTTATTCCTATATCTTCTGGTAGCGTGAATAGAATAAAAATAGCATTTGATTTTAAGATTTTTTGTTCCAAAGTTCCTTAGTCCTAAGGAATATAGGCATGAATCTCTGAAATGGGTGAGTTTGCCTTGGTGGATATTGTATACCATCAGAATACTCTTTAATTGCTGTTTCTTTCTGCTTGACTAGAGACTGAGGTTTGCTGATATCTCTGCATATCAAATATGATTTCCACTTGGTATTTGGCTTGCTTATATCCAGAAATACATATTCAGTTGTGTTCAGAAAGACCAGACCACGACTGTTCAGAACCCTGGGGATGTGGCTTACACTTGTTAGTATTTAGCTGCCTCTGGTTCCTATACACCAAGCTCACTGTCAACCTTCAGCATAGAAATCAGTACAAAAATATTTACACAGGTATAAGGACAAGATGTCTTAACTTCTATGGCTGGTAGAGGAGAATCACTCATCAAAAGAATTAAAAGACCAGGGCCAATTTATAGTTCTTTATAAATGCCAGATTCTAATGAGCATACCAACCGCAGTGGGTGATAATAAATTAATGTAAACAAGGTTTTCCTTCTTTTACTTACTCCCTTAAATCTCCGTGGGATATATTTACAGTTGGTCCCTGTTGCTGTCACCTCAAGTTCACAGATATCTGCATGTGTATGTGTGTGGGTGGGGGAGCTTGGGATCTGATGCGTGGGCATTTCAGCCCATCTCAATGAAAGCAAGTTTCCAAATGTGTATTTACCAAAACTAAAGCAAACTGCATATCAGTAAGAGAGTTTCAAGAAAATGGTTTCTGGGCTGACCATGGCTTGCATCAGTAGAAATAGGTCCTCTCTGTGATGAAAGTAGTCTGATGTCTCATCCAGTTTTGGAGGCTCCCAGTATATATGTTCAATGTTTGTATTGAACAAATTCATGCTTTCTTGCAGCAAAGTGCCATCAATGACTACATGTGTGATCTTCCTCGATTGTGCATCTGGTAATTACTGGTCAAACACGTGTGACTGTGATGGCGAGATCATGAAAGGCAGATGGCACAGAGAGAGGGAGACTGGGTTCCCACCCTTAAGCACTCTTAGCTCATACACTATGCTGAGACTGTCTTGATTTAATAGAAAAGTTAATTATAGGAGGAGGTCTGTTGTACAGTAGGTGGGGATTTTGGTCTGTTACATGTAACAGTAAACATGTCTGACAAGTCCTCTTAGGGACTTGACTAAATGGATGGATTGTTGATATGACTTAATTCTAGCTATAAGCTGTCAATCCTTTCACCCTTAAAGATGCCGTTTTTTCTTTACATTGGGTTGACAGTTTATTTAGTTTATTTTCCCATGCATTATCTCATCTGATCACAAATTCATGCTTGGGCCTTATAGGATAGACATTTCCTACTTTTACAGAGGAGGAACCTGAGATAGGAGCCTATACACAAGCCAGTGTGAGAAAGGGATCCTGGACCCCTGAGGAAGCCTGTTTGCTCTCTGTGGCTCTGCAAATGGGTTGACCAATCCTGTTAGTATCTGTACTGGTTGGCATGTAATAGGTTCTAAGTGACAGAATGCCATGACTCAGGCCACTCCAAACCAAAAGGGCATGTATGATGGTGTGCAACAAGAAGCCCAAGGATGAGTGAGAGAGCTAGGTGTGGACATCAGGCTCTGGTGCCTTTATCTCTGGTGCATTCCTTGGGGCTCCTTTCCCAGTGACAGTTTCATTCTCAAGAGGAGTGCATAGTGGCTACAGCAGCTCGAGTATCAACACAATCCAGGAGAACAGGGACTTTCTCTTCCCCCAAATGTTTCCAATAAGTACTCTCAGCAGATATTTCCGTTTTGTGCATCAGTGGGTCCATGACCACCCCTTAACTGACCATTGGAAGGGGAAGAGATGTCCATCATCTGCTCAGAAAGTCAGCTGACTGGAATCAGATGTTGGATACTGAGCTGCAAACCACTGCATCCACTTAAAACATGTCTATTTCAAGTATGTAACAGTTCAAGAGGACTGGCCTCACATCTGATGGGTTGTTCCTGTCATGGTCCCTCATTTCATGCCCCCCAGTACCCACAGTGACTCAGGGCTTGGCCACAGGATTTATTTTGGCCAATGAGAAAACAGTAAATATTACACAGGGAACTTGCCTTCTGATTACTCTTAGGACCTGTTATGGACTAAATTGTGTATGCCCCAAAATTCACAGGTTGAAGCTCTAACACTAAATGTGACTACATTCAGAGATGAGGCTTTTAAGGAGGAAATTATGGTTAACTGAGGTTATAAGGATGGGGTCCTAATCCAAAGGACTGGCTGGTTTCCTTATAAGAAGAGTAAATGACAGTAGAAATATTCAGAGAAAAGGCCATGAGAGAAGGTATCTGTCTGCAAGCCAGGGAGGGAGGTCTCAGAAATCAATTTTGCTAGCACCTTGATCTTGGACTTCCAATCTCCAGAACCATGAGAAAATAAATTTCTCTTGTTTAGGCTACATGTTTGTGGTTTTTCTCTTACAATAACCTGAGCGGACTAATAGAAGAGCCCTACGACCACCACCACAGGAACAAGCCTAGGATAGTCTGCTGGGTGGGAGACACAAAGCCCACTTACCTTCACAGTCTCAGCCTATAGCCAGCCAACCTGCAGCCATGTGAGTTAGTCCACTGACCACAGGTGCAAGAATGAGTCCAAGTTAGACCAGTGTAAGGGCTACTTACCCGAGTCTAACCCAAATTGCAGACTCACAGATTCAAAAGCCAAATAAATGGTTGTTTTAAGCCACTGAACTTTAGCAATAGATAACTGATATATGTGGAATAAGTGGGGTTTTCAGTCACATAGTCTTATACTCCACTGAAGAACTTGATTACATATCCTCCTGTTAGTCTGATTTGGAATGAAATTTGTCTGCCCCATGTCAGAGCCATATTTGTAAAGATCAGGCAAAGTAAATGAGCAAGGAAGTCTAGTCTAATAATCACAGGCCCTTTTAGCATGATTTTTATTGGCCACCTTTGATTAAAGACAGAAATACAGAAATACTCACACTGTAAGACTACAACAGTGTGGGTGAGATACTTGATGACAAATGAATGCATATATTAGTGACAGGAGCACTAGGGACTGTTGAGGGGGGCATGAGGAATTGAACATGCCCTACTGAGGAAGATGGCCACTGTTTGGCACTGGCTCTTGTTGAAGTTTGGCTCAAAGCTCAGATTTCCTAATGTTTAAAGGGAAACCAGAAATTGGGATTTTTATATAAAATCTGCTAATTTTAACACATTAATTCCATTCAAAATAACATACTCTACAGGCTAACTAAAACTTACTGTAGCCTGAAGAGCCTCTTTGAAACGTTTGGTGCACATGCATAGCTACCATAAAAGTTGAAAATCAGTGAAACACACTAATGCAACACAACTGGCTCAATGGAGCTTCTACTTGCGTGTTTGTTTGGGATGTGCATATTGTCAGTAGACAGATGCAGATGGGAGATGTGCAGAACAGTGGGTCCTGAATCCAAAACATAACAAGAAAAAACGGAACAATGACAAAAATTACAGACCATAATTGAAGGTCTTTCACCTTTAAGCTCGGAAAAACCAAACAAATAAAACATAAAAACCTAATATGGTAAACCCAGGACAGAAAATGTTTCAAATTGAGAAAATGAATGAGGATTTGATCCTTCGCATTTCAAGATGATTCTCAGCCAGATGGTGAATTTCTTGAAGTAAAGGGCTTGATTTCATTTATCTTTATATACTTGGCAGCTGGAAGCACCTAATCATGGTTAAGTGAATAAATGAATGAATGAACAAGTGAATATTCCAAAAGGACTTATAGGTGACTAATATACGGCACATGTATTGAGAAGTGGCATAGTGTGGGTTACAAGCCTGCAGTTAAGAGTCAGTTGACCTGGCTTTTCTTCTACCTGCTCTTCCATCTTGGAAAAGAGGTAACCTCTATGCCTCCATTCTTCATGTGTAAAATGAGGATAACAAAAAAAAAATGCCTACCCGATAGTATTGTTATAAAGATGAATCTGTTTGCAGACTGCAGAGCAGAGCCTGGAATGTAACATGGGTCTCCTAGATGTTGTTACTTGGCCTGATGGGTAGTTAGTTTAATCAGTAGATTATTACCAGGCGAGTTGAAAATAGACAGCATATTTAACTCCTCTCAAGGACATAGCTTTTGTGTAAAGCACTGTGAATCTGGACTAGATTAAGGAAAAGTGTTCTTTATATGGCATCTGTGAGAATCAGCTCAGGTCACATCTTGGGCACAGGTCTAAAGAATCTGGAAGAAAAAAACCAATGCTGTTTCCAAAGCATTTTCAGCAGCAATAAGGCCCAGATGATTCTCTGGGGAATGATTCTTTGCTATAGAAATTGGCCTTTTCCAGCAGCACACACTGATGTTGTAACGAGGGGGATAAAACACACGAGTCCACAGCCGGCTGTTTATGGAGTGCTCCACACAGGCTAGTTGTTCTTGGACCAGCAAAAATTGCCTTCTCTACACTGGCAGAAGCTTGTGGCTTTTCATTTTCTGTCTCTTTTTGGGTATTGTTGCTTTCCTTTTACTTTGCCCTAATAAGGAACATTCTCTCTAGAGCAAAATAGACGCCAATCTGCAGCATTTCTGAAGGAAGAGCTATTGTAGTTGGAAATTACTGAATAATTCTCAGAGCATTATTTTGCCATTATTACGGCACTTTCACTATTATGTTTCTGATGCTTTCTGGGACATCCTAGTCCTCTGAGATGAGTGTAAGGTCAGTGCCAGACCCTCTACTGCATATTCTGCAAAAGAAAAAAAAACCTTCTGTTCTCCTTTGGGTAGAGAGAGGTGAGTGGGTTGGTCAACAGTGGGGGCTCCTCCTCCTGATGCCTTTGCATGGGGGGCATGGGAGGGTAGGGTGGCTTTCTTGAATGTGGGCTATTTTGCTCCATGTTGATTCTGATAGAAAAAAATGAACTCCTTTACCAGTCCCATAAATGGATCTTATTCACACATACTGTATGTGAACATAGCACACGCTTCTTTTTTTAAACTGGGGAGGGGTTACTCTTGCATTGGAAAAAAGGTGAAAAAATTAAGACACAACTTCAAATGGAAGCATAGGTAACACTGCTCCTTTAATAATACCCTTTGAGCCCCCACCCCATTCTTGCCCCAGGGACCCTCTGACTCACTATTTCCTGCCCCTTCATCAGGTGGGCTCTGGAACTCCAGCCTCTCAGAGCACTTGCAGCTCTGCCAAGGTTGCTCTGAGGCCTCACAGGGAACCCACCCAGACCCTGGAGTCAGAAAGGCACCCCTGTTCCTTACAAAGTGGTCGAAGTTAAAGAGGGAGTTTTACTCAGCTATTAAAAAGAATGCATTTGAATCAGTTCTAATGAGGTGGGTGAAACTGGAGCTTATTATACAGAGTGAAGTAAGTCAGGAAGAAAAATACCAATATAGTATATTAACACATATATATGGAATTTAGAAAGATGGTAATGATGACCCTATATGTGAGACAACAAAAGAAACACAGATGTAAAGAACAGACTTTTGGATTCTGTGTGAGGAGAGGGTGAGATGATTTGAGAGAATAGCACTGAAACATGTATACTATTATATGTGAAACAGATCGCCAGTCCAGGTTCGATGCATGAGACAGGGTGCTCAGGGCTGGTGCACTGGGATGACCCTGAGGGATGGGATGGGGAGGGAGGTGGGAGGGGGTTCAGGATGGGGAACACATGTATACCCGTGGCTGATTCATGTCAATATATGGCAAAACCCATCACAATATTGTAAAGTAATTAGCCTCCAATTAAAATAAATAAATAAATTAAGAAAAGAGGGAGTTTTACAATCTGGTTTACATTTCCCATGATCAAATCCACTGACTTATTACTGAGGGGAGCAGACCCTTCTTGCCCTGGTGTTGCTATGAAGGGTGACCCCTCCCCTGTACAGACTGTACTGACTGGACCGGCACATCACAGATCACCCTGGAAACTGCTTTCCTCACCGTTTCCCTGGAGCGAGGCTCCTCGGGGGAAAAGAGGGCAGCAGCCCTGGGCGCCATTTACATTTTCCCAGCAGCCTCGTGCAAACACAAACACCAAGAGGTGAAATTCATTTAATCCCATCTTTTATTAACCCATATGTCCAAATACTACCACTTCAACACGTAACCGGCATAAACATGCAATGAGGTACTTTACGTCGATCTTCACAACCGGGAAGAGCATGTTTCCCCACAGCCCACCTCAGAGTAGGCCCCGGCTACACACAGGTCAGGTAGGCTGATGCACGCTGGGTAGGGGCTGGGGGCCAGCTGGGAGAGGAGGAACTTCTGGGCAGCAGGCAGTGGTCAGTCGCCCAGCACTTCAGGGTCTTTAGGCCTCTCATGGTCCCTTCTTCAAGCCTGCTTTGGGTCCTGGTGACCAGGAGGCCCCAGCTTCTCATGTATTCACCAACTCTTGTCAAGCCAGTGGTTTGAGCTTCAGGGCGAGAGTCGCTCTGACTGGTTAAGTTGGATCACGTGTCCAGAAATGAGCTGAACTGATTGGCTACTCTCAAGGTCCGTCTCAGTTCAGTTCAGTTGCTTCCTGGTGTCAGACTCTTTGTGACCCCACAGACTGCAGCATGCCAGGCTTCCCCGTCCATCAGTAAATCTCGGAGCTTTCTCAAACTCATGTCCATCCAGTCCGTGATGCCATCCAACCATCTCATCCTTTGTTGTCCCCTTGTCCTCCCACCTTCAATCTTTCCCAGCATCAGGGTCTTTTCAAATGAGTCAACTCTTCGCATCAGGTGGCCAAACTATTGGAGTTTCAGCTTCAACATCAGCCCTTCCAATGAATATTCAGGACTGATTTCCTTTAGGATTAACTGGTTTGATCTCCTTGCAGTCCAAGGGACTCTCAAGAGTCTTCTCCAACACCAGAGTTCAAAACCATCAATTCTTCGGTGCTCAGCTTTCTTTATAGCCCAACTCTCACATCCATACATGACTGCTGGAAAACCCATAGCCTTGACTAGACAGACCTTTGTTGGCAAAGTAATGTCTCTGCTTTTTAATATGCTGTCTAGGTTGGTCATAATTTTCCTTCCAAGAAGCTAGCATCTTTTAATTTCATGGTGCAGTCACCATTGGCAGTGATTTTGGAGCCCCCCAAAATAAAGTCTGTCACTGTTTCCATGGTTTCTCCTTCTATTTGCCATGAATTTATGGGACTGGATGCATGATCTTAGTTTTCTGAATGCTGAGTTTTAAGCCAACTTTTTCACTCTCCTCTTTCACTTTCACAAGAGGCTCTTTAACTCTTTGCTTTCTGTCATAAGGGTGGCGTCATCTGCGTATCTGAGGTTATTGATATTTCTCCTGGCAATCTTGATTCCAGCTTGTGCTTCATCCAGCCCAGCATTTCACATGATGCACTCTGCATATAAGTTAAATAAGCAGGGTGACAATATACAGCCTTGACATACTCCTTTCCCGATTTGGAACCAGTCTGTTGTTCTATGTCCAGTTCTAACTGTTGCTTCTTGACCTGCATACAGATTTCTCAGGATGCTGGTAAAGTGAGTGAAGTTACTCAGTCATGTCCTACTCTTTGTAGCCCCATGGACTGTAGCCTGCCAGGCTCCTCCATCTATGGAATTTTCCAGACAAGAGTACTGGAGTGGGTTGCCATTTCCTTCTTCAGGGGATCTTCCCTACCCAGGGATCAAACCCAGGTCTCCCACATTGTGGGCAGATGCTTTACCATCTGAGCCACCAGGAAAGTTTCTTCTTGACCTGCATACAGATTTCTCAGGAGGCTGGTAAGGTAGTCTGGTATTCCCATCTCTTTAAGAATTTTCCACAGTTTATTGTGATCCACACAGTCAAAGGCTTTAGTGTAGTCAATAAAGCAGAAATAGGTGTTTTTCTGAACTCTCTTGCTATTTCTATGATCCAGCAGATGTTGGCAATTTGATCTTTGGTTCCTCTGCCTTTTTAAAATCCAGTTTGAACATCTGGAAGTTCACGGTTCACATAGCATTGAAGCCTGGCTTGGAGAATTTTAAGCATTACTTTGCTAGTGTGTGAAATGAGTGCAATTGTGCAATAGTTTGAACATATGTTGGCATTGCCTTTATTTGGGATTGGAATGAAACCTGACCTTTTCCAGTCCTGTGGCCACTGCTAAGTTTTCCAAATTTGCTGGCATACTGAGTGCAGCACTTCCACAGCATCGTCTTTTAGGATTTGAAATAGCTCAACTGGAATTCCATCACCTCCACTAGCTTTGTTCTTAGTGATGCTTCCTAAGGCCCACTTGACTTCGCATTCCAGGATATCTGGCTCTAGGTGAGTGATCACACTATCATGGTTATTTGGGTCTTTAGTATCTTTTTTGTTGTTCTTCTATGTATTCTTGCCACCTCTTTTTAATATCTTCTGCTTCTGTTATGTCCATACCATTTCTGTTCTTTACTGTGCCCATCTTTGCATGAAATGTTTCCTTGTTATATCTAAATTTCTTGAAGCGGTCTCTAGTCTTTCCCATTCTATTGTTTTCCTCTAGTTCATTGATCACTGAAGAGGGCTTTCTTATCTCTTCTTGCTATTTGGAACTCTGCATTCAAATGGGTATATCTTTCCTTTTTTTCCTTTGCCTTCAGCTTTTCTTTTTTCCTCAGGTATTTGTAAAGCCTTCTTAGACAACCATTTTGCCTTTTTGCATTCTTTTTCTTGGGGATGGTCTTGATCACTGCCTCCTGTACAATGTCACAAAGCTCCTTCCATCATTCTTCAGGCACTCTATCAGATCTGATACCTTGAATCTATTTGTCACTTCCACTGTATAATTGTAAGGGGTTTGATTTAGATCATACCTGAATGGTCTAGTGTTTTCCCCTACTTTCTTCAATTTAAGTCTGACTTTTGCAATAAGGAGTTCATGATCTGAGCCACAGTCAGCTCCTGGTCTTGTTTTTGCTGACTGTATAGAGCTTCTCCATCTTTGGTGGCAAAGAATATAATCCATCTGATTTTTGGTATTGACCATCTGGTGATGTCCATGCATAGAGTCTTCTCTTGTGTTCTTGGAAGAGAGTGTTTGCTATGACCAGTGCGTTCTCTTGGCAAAACTCTGTTAGCATTTGATCTGCTTCGTTTTGTACTCCAAGGCCAAGTTTTCTTGTTACTCCAGGTATCTCTTGACTTCCTACTCTTGCAATCCAGTCCCCTATAATGAAAAGGACATCTGTTTTGGGTATTAGTTCTAGAAGGTCTTGTAGGTCTTCATAGAAGCATTCAACTTCAGCATTACTGGTTGGGGCATAGAATTGGATTACTGTGATATTGAATGGTTTGCCTTGGAAACAAACAGAGATCATTTTGTCATTTTTGAGATTGCATCCAAGTACTGCATTTCAGACTCTTTTGTTGACTATGAGGGTTACTCCATTTCTTCTAAGGTATTCTTGCCCACAGCAGTAGATATAATGGTCATCTGAGTTAACTTCACCTATTCCAGTCCATTTGAGTTCACTGATTTCTAAAATGTCAATGTTCGCTCTTGCCATCTCCTGTTTGACTGCTTCCAATTTACCTTGATTCATGGACCTAACATTCCAGGTTCTTAAGCAGTATTGTTCTTTACAGCATCAGACTTTACTTCCATCACCAGTCACATCCACAACTGGGTGTTGTTTTTGCTTTGGCTCCATCTCTTCATCCTTCCTGGAATTATTTCTTCACTGTTCTCCAATAGCATACTGGGCACCTACCGACCTGGTGAGTTCAGTGTCCCATCTTTTTGCCTTTTCATACTGTTCATGGGGTTCTCAAGGCAAGAATACTGAAGTGGTTTGCCATTCCCTTCTCCCACAGACCACATTCTGTCAGAACTCTCCACCATGACCTGTCAATCTTGGGTGGCTCTACATGGCATGGCTCATAGCTTCATTCAGTTAGACAAGGCTGTGATCCCTGTGATCAGTTTGATTGGTTTTCTGTGATTGTGGTTTTCATTCTGTCTGCCCTCTGATGGAGAAGGAAAAGAGGCTTATGGAAGCTTCCTGATGGGAAAGACTGGGAGAGACTGACTGAGGGGGAAACTGGGTCTTGTTCTGATGGTTGGGGCCATGCTCAGTAAATCTTTAATCCAATTTTCTGTTGATGGGCAGGACTGTGTTCACTCCCTGTTGTTTGACCAAACTATGGTGGAGGTAATGAAGATAATGTCTAACTCCTTCAAAAGGTCCCATGCATGCACTGCTGTGTTCAGTGCCCCCGACCATGCAGCAGGCCACCACGGACCCATGCCTCCACTGGAGACTCCTGGACATTCATGGGCAAGTCTGGGTCAGTCTCTTGTGGGGTCACTGCTCTCTTCTCCTGGGTCCTGATACACACAAGGTTTTGTTTGTGCCTTCCAAAAGTCTGTTTCTCCAGTCCTGTGTAAGTTCTGGTGGCTCTATGGTGGGGTTAATGGTGACCTCCTCCAAGAGGGCTTATGCCACACCCAGGTCTGCTGTACTCAGACCCCCTGCCCCTACAGCAGGCCACTGTTGACCCATATCTCTGCAGGAGACACTGAAACATTCAAAGGCAGGTCTGGTTCAGTCTCTCTGGGATCTCCTGGTGTGCACAAGGTTTTGTTTGAGCTCTCCAAGCATCTCTGGTGGGTATGGGGTTTGATTCTAAATGCAATTTCACCCCTCCTACTGTCTTTCTGGGGTTCTCCTTTGCCATTGGACGTGGGGTATCTTTTTTTTTGGTGGGACCCAACATTCTCCTGTCGAGAATTTTTCAACAGCGAGTTGTAATTTTGGAGTTCTCATAGGAGAAGATGAGCACACGTCCTTCTGCTCCACCATCTTGTAGAATGTTTGGTCCATCTCAGGAGTGGGCAGATCTTGTTGGCTGGTGTTCCCAGGTACTCTCACGGGAAGTTGGAGGCTGGCTCCACTCGGGAGGACCCTGATCGAGGGAAAATGGAGGCCACTGCTCAGGATAAGTAGGTGGTGGGGTTAACAAGCAAGGGAGCTTGCTTAGGACTTGTCTGGGAAGTCAGAGGAGTCTGTGTGCTGCCTGTCAAAATCTTAAAGTTTATGTGGAAGCTTTACTGGGGTTCAATCAGGCCACATGGTTCTGCTTCTTGAAAATGATTCCCACTGTGAGCCTGGAGGTCAAGGACCACATTCCAAGGACACCAAGGGTGAGGAGCCTCCGCATGTCCCCAGCAGCTTGAGGGGCAGCCGGTGATCATGTCCTCTTGGTGACCTCCTCCATGAGAGCTGCAGTTAAACAGGGCTGGGGTGGGCAGCCTAGAGCACGAGGGGAAGTCAGAGTCACTCCGAGGATGGGAAGTGGGGTTCAGGTGGGTGGAGAAGGCATTTGCATCTTATGTCAAGCTCAGCATCACATTTTCTTATGAATTTTGTTTTGTTTGTGGGATGTTAAGATTATTTTGCTTCTCACAGGTATATAGGTGTGAACTGTAAATGTTTTCAGTCCCTCATCTTTCTGTCTCTTTAATTAAGCAAATCAATGAGATGAAAAAGGAGCAGCAGGAACGGATGTCAAATAGGAATGACCAATAATCAAGATGGGTACGTGCCTTGTGGTGCCCAGTGCAAAATCAAATGTAGACCCTTGGGCAAAAGTTATTAAGATGTGAAAAAGCTTATGCATGTGTATCTGAATCACTTTGCTGTACAGCAGAAATTAACAGGACACTGTTAATCAATTACACTCCAGTAAGTTTTTTTTTTTTTAAGTTTGTGTGATTATCAAGACAGTGACAGTGGAGAAGTAGACCAAGGTGAGGGGTCCAGTGTGGCCGTGCAAGTTGCGCCCCATGAAGCCAGCCCTGCCAACAATAGCTATCACAGCTCTCATTCCTTTCCAGGGAGCACCCTAAAACAGCAGGTGCTAAAATCTCTCTCCTGCAGTTGGACCTCAAGATGATGTATCCCTCAGAGTGGCACAGCTCAGTGGTTTAGACCAGATTCTGCTGGTGCTTCTGTTTTTTTGCTCTCCCACTATCTATCTATGTGATCTTGAGCCAGTTATTTCATCCCTCAGTAAAGAAAACGTTATAAAACACCAAAATCCATTTACCAGTTTCTCCCTTGGTAAAATGGGATCATAATATCATCTAACTCGTGGGATTGTTTGGAGGATTTAGATGATATAATGAAAGCAATGTGCTCAGAATGGGGCTGGCACAGAGTGTCCACTGAACAAATTCTGACTAGTATCGAGGTTACGAGCATTGCTGCTGTTTCACCTACAACATAGATGTGCAGTGCATCACGCACAGAGACATCCTTCAACACAGTACTGGCACGTGCCCTGCAAAATGCTTCCCAGTTTTGCCTGAATGTGTTTGAGAAAAGCTTCCCAGTGTGCTCACTTGTATGATTTTATAAAAGTAGAATGCAGAAACCTCTGAATCTTCAAAATTTGCAGTGCAGAGTTTCAACCTTCTTACTGAGCCAGTTAAACATGTTTAAGAAGATTAAATTTTGCACAAAAATTGTGGAGAATTTTATTCCAAGGCCTGCACACAGTTTAACTTGTGTTCTGATTTGTTATGTACGACTTATAAGAAGGCATGTTTCTCTTCCTTCTGTGAGTTTTTTGGAGGGGATAGTTAAAATACATTTTAAGAAAAAAAGAAATCTGAATTAACTTGGCAGGTCCCTCAGACTGTGGCTTCTGTCCCTGCAGCGCCTTGTGATCCTAGAATATTGGCCTCTGGCAAAAGGCCTCATAAGTGACTTCACTGACAATGGTTAATGGATATTTGTTATTAAGTGCTTAAAAAAACTAAAAACAAACACAAAAACTTGATTGAAATGAAGTTTCATCTTAAATAATGAAATGAAAATTATGAAGATAATTTTGCCTTACATTCACAATTTAGATAATAATCACAACTATAAACTAAATTTAACATGGAGAAAGAGTCAGGGATTGATTTTTCCCAGTTTTTTTTTTATTGTGATGAAACATATCTGACATGAAATTGACCACTTCAACCGTTTTTCAGTGTACCGATTAGTAGCACTAAGTACATTCATATTGCTGTGCTACCATTATCGCCATCTATCTCCAGAACTCTGTTCTTCTCAAACTGAAACTCTGTCCCGATTAAACCCTAATCCCTCATTCCTCCCCTCCCTCAGCCTTCTGTCTCTATGGATTTGTCTGCTCCTGGTACCTCAGATAAGTGGAGTCATACAGTATTCATCTTTTTGTGACCGGCAAGTGTTGCTTTTTAGGAGCATAATTTTCCTAACAAGGCTGGATGACTGCACACTCTCCTTCACTTTGTGCTTGCTCTCAAAGAACCGTCAGGAAGAGGGCATTTCTGAAGAGTCATTCAGTGGCTTCATCCATTGCACAAGAACACACTTACAATTTTTTGATTGAAGCATTGCTTATACTAAAGTGCATACGTCTTAGGAATTCAGTTTGATGACCTTTTCTATCTGGCTACATCCAGATCCAGATGTAGAGCATTCAGATGATCCCAGAGTTTTCCCTTGTGCTGTTCACAGTCAGCAACTCCTCCCTACCCAGAGGACTTTCCTGACCCCAGCTAAGTTCTTCCTGCTTCCGCACGTCATGTAAATGGAATCACTGTTAGTGTTCTTTCACGTCTGTCTTTTCACTCAACACAGCATCTGCAGTGTTCCTACAGATTGCTGTTCTTTGCAGTTAACTCTTAGATACTTACTGTGTACTATTTCATGCTACGAATACACCACAATTTATTTACACTTTCTGACAGACGTTTGGGTTGTTTTAATTGCCCATTATAAGTAAAGTCGCTATGACCGCTCTGCCAAGAACTCTTCTTAATTTAAACAATTTTTCTTTTAAAATGCCTGTGTAGTCATCATTGTTGTAAATCTTATTTTCAGTTCTTGACTCTGCCATGTCCTCATTTGAGAATGCCTCCGCAAGAGATTATGTTTTCCAAAATCACATGATCAATTTTGTAAAATCCTGCATCATTTGTAAGATTTTCACGTTTCCTTTGAAACCAATTTGTCCTGTCCTTTCAGATAACGCCCACATCTGTTCATGGAAAGAACTGGCTGATGAAGACATTGGTGCAGTGGTGAGGGCAGGAGCTGGAGGTAAGTGGGCTGGGATGTTTGAAAGGCTAATATTCTGACAGTCACTTATAGGGGAGTGTTTTTTTTTATGACAACTCTCTCTTCCCTCTGTAACCTTGCAACTGGGGGTTGGGTTAATGTGTACTCAGCTAACTAGATCCTCTTGTGTTCAGCTGGAACTGACTGCTGTACAGAATCCTTAAACTTGTCCCTTGGAGGATCATCTTCCCATCCTTTGGCCTCATGCCGAGGTCTTTGATTAGTGTTGCAGGAACGCATGATGGGGACAGTTGTCACTGAAATTACAGACAGCTGAATGGCAATTTGAATTGCATGAGCATTAAGTTAGTCTTCCTTAAGAAAGATATGCAAAACCCATGATTAAAATGATTTTATTCAGGCATTGGGAAGTATAGATAAACCCCCCTGACATCAACACAGCAGGAGGCACTCTGAGAACCTAATTTTAATGAATATACATTTTGACTTTTCAACTACAGGGGAAGTAGAGCAGAGGACTTATTTAGATAATCCCAATTAATAGCCCTATGTATTAGGGCCATTGTAGGGCTTTTTGGCTTCTCCAGAGAAAAGGAACCAATAGGTGTATGTATATGTATACACACACACACACACAAACACACTTGAAAAGTGAAAGTCACTCAGTCTCATCAGAGGTGGCTGGTTGAGGGGGCCCCACGGAGCTCTCTGCTGACTGACAGGAGTGTGTGCTTAATGCTGAGTGAATATTAGGTGGACCCTTAGGAATCTGAAATTTTGTAGGTCAGGAAAATGCAGTTGGAAGACTGAACAAAAGAAGCCATGCTCACTCCCAGCTACCCTCACTCTCCCCCTCTCAGCTAATGGGTGCAGGTGTCCCTCCGACATGTCCTCCTGCTCTCTTACTGGTAATACTGCTGCCCTGGGTGCAGAGAGGATTCCTACATGCAAATGTGGGGATCCGAGAAGTGTCATATTTCTTTATTTTCTTCCAACTGAATTGAATATGAGTCTGAGGCAAAACCTGGCAGTCTGGAGGGAAATTCAATCACAACCATGTTGGAGACCATTTGCTGTCCTTTTGAGGCACAAAAGTTCTGGAGGTTGAGGAGTCATCAGGGGAGACCTTCCTTTCTTCATTCTGGGGTCCTCACTGCTAATGTTCTGGACGGTGGCTGCAGATTTTCTTTAGGAAATGAGCCAGAAAAGCAGTCTTTCAGCAGCTCCTGTTTCTATTCTGTCACAAGTTATTATCTCAAAAGATTACCCCTGTGCAAGTATTTTTGAATAAACACTTTTCTCTGTGCTTCAGAGGCTTCCCAGGTGGATGGACGAGTGTTGGATTCCAGGTAAGACCCTTTCCTGGGTTGTAATCTTATTCACAGCTTTGTCCCCAGAGTCCAGAATAGTGCCTGGTGCCTGGTGGGTGTTCATTGACTCTGCTGGATGAATGATTGAGATGGGAAAAGTAAACCTGCAGTGCATTTGTATGATTTATTACTGACTATATAAGAATGTGATCTCTTTTTAAAAGTGGATTTTATTACAATGTAACATATGTACATGAGTGTCTATAAATGATACTTGTAGAGTTAACAAATGTGTTCCTCCCTAGAGCAAGAAAGACGGTATTATCAGCATCTCAGAAGCACCTCCCACAATTACTACTCTCTCAAGAAGCGACCCTTCTCAGAAGTCCTGTCATTACGGTTCACTCTGATTGTCTTGAACTTCATATAAACATAAGTGCATGACTTCTTTCCCTCATCGGTTTGTTTAGGGAGGCGCACGTGTTGGGGTAGTTGTAGCGTGTTCCCTTTCATTGCAGTGTAATATTCCACCACAAGAAGAAACCGGTTTATCTACTATATTGTTGATGCATATCTGGAAAGTGAAAGTGAAGTCGCTCAGTCGTGTCCGACTCTTTGCGACCCCAAGGACTGTAGCCTACCAGGCTCCTCTGCCCATGTGATTTTCCAGGCAAGAATACTGGAGTGGTTGCCATTTCCTTCTCCAGGAGATCTTCCCGACCCAGGGATTGAACCCGAGTCTCCCGCATTGTAGGCAGACACTTTACCATCTGAGCCACCAGGGAAGCCCTGTTATAACTGGCTTTGCCGTGAACACCCTTGCTTGTGTCCTGGGTGCACGTAGGTGCACAGTTCTGCGGAGTACTGTCGAGCAGCTAGGGTCATGTGGCCCAGAGCAGAGCCTGGGAAGAATACTGCCAGGCAGGTGATTTACAGAAGCAGCACTCCCTGGAGCAGCCTATAGGGTGGTGATTAAAGAGGAGGAGGAGAGGGAGCCAAGCCAGCCCATGGCAGGCTGGAACCCATGGAGGCCTGATTCCATGGGTCTCTGGGGGTGAATGGTGCTGCAGAGTAACCCCCTGAGGACTTCAGTGACCTTTCATCAGCCAGGCATTGACTGTTGGGCCCCCCACCCTGAGGGTGAGCACACCATGATGGGCATTTTCAGATGAGGCAGCCCCTGTCAGTACAGTCATTCTCTGGAAACTGTGACTTCTCAGGAGCCGGTGATCACAGAAGTTAGGAAAGGGGGGCCCTGGCTTGTAAAAATGATCTGGGTAGAAATCAGCTCCTACACAAGAGCTTAGGAAGTGTCCAGCTTTGATGAGTGTTGCCAAACAGTTTCCAAAGTGCCTGTGCCAGTACACACATCCCCCAGCATCATGGGATTGTTTCAGTAGATCCTCTCCAACACCAGGCAGTGTCCGACTTTCCCATTTTAGCCACGTGCATAGAATTGCAATAGTATCTCATGTGATTTTAGTTTGCATTTTTCTGCTGACTAATGAGGTTGGGTCCCTGTTCTTATATTATTGCCATGTGCATATTCTCTTTGGAGAAGTGTCCAACTCCTTTGCCAATTACTGGGTTGTCTGCCTTTCCTTAGTGTTTGAGTTCTTTATTCTGGTCAGTAGTCCAGATATTTGTCAAATATTTGTATTAGAGATATCTTCTCCAGTGCTGTGGTTTGCCTTTTTACTCCATAATGCGCCATTTGCTGAACAGAAGTTCTTACCTTAATCAAGTCCAGTAAATCAACTTTCCCCCTTCATGGTTTGTGCTGGTATGTGTCCTATTCAAGAAATTATTATCTGGCCTCAGGCCGCAAAGATATTCTGTTATATTGCCATCTAGAAGCTTTGTTTTAATTTTCACCTTTAACAATTTGATCTACAGATTATTTGGAATTGGATTTTGTCTGTGAGGCAGATGTAGTGTGTGGTACTGTATCTGTAGTGTGAGGCAATGCCTTTGTCATGAACTGTGGAACCATAGATGTGTGGCCTGTTTCTCATTCTCTGTATAGTTTTATGGGCTCTATTTGTCTATTCCAACAGTTCTCAACTAGGGTGATTTTGCCCCCTCCAGGGACACTTGGCAATTTCTGAAGACATTTTTTTGTTGTCATGTGTGTGTACTGCTGGCATCTAACGACTAGCAGCCAGGGCTTCTGTAGAACATCCCACATCACACAGGACAGCTCCATAGTGAAGACTCATCCACCCCCAACGCCAGCGGTGCCGAGATGTGAAGCCTGGGCCCCCAGGTAGTGTTACTGTGTCCTGACTGCTTACTTAGCGTCTCAGTGTCCCCACTTTTGGTCCTGCCAGCCTCCAGTTTCCTGAATCCTTTTAAGCCTGCTATGACCCTTCTTTTGCTTTTCTCCCACATACATCTTTTTTTAAAAATTCATTTATTTTTTACTGAAAGATAATTGCTTTACAGAATTTTGCTGTTTTCTGTCAAACCTCAACGTGAATCAGCCATAGGTATACATAGGCTGCTGCTGCTGCTGCTAAGTCACTTCAGTCGTGTCCGACTCTGTGCGACCCCATAGACAGCAGCCCACCAGGGTCCCCCATCCCTGGGATTCTCCAAGCAAGAATACTGGAGTGGGTTGCCATTTCCTTCTCCAATGCATGAAAGTGAAAAGTGAAAGGGAAGTCGCTCAGTCATGTCTGACTCTTAGCTACCCCATGGACTGCAGCCTATCAGGCTCCTCTGTCCATGGGATTTTCCAGGCAAGAGTACTGGAGTGGGGTGTCATTGCCTTCTCCAAGGTATACATATACCCCCTCTCTTTTGAAACTCCCTCCCATCTTCCTCCCCATTCCACCACACACATCTTTGACACAGCTCATCAGTTTAAAAAAAAAAAAAAAAACTGGAAATTTTATGTGATTGCATAAGACTTATATTGATTTGGGAAAATTGACATCTTTCCAATAACAATCTTAAAATCCATGAATGTTATATACCCTATTTATCTAGCTCTTTAAATTTTTAAAATTTTGTTAATTTTTTGTATTTTCCTCCATAGATATCTTGCATCTCTTTTATTAGATTTATTACTGGATATTTGATACTTCTATTGATATAGAAGAGGAACTAAAGAGCCTCTTGATGAAGTTGAAAGAGGAGAGTGAAAAAGCTGGCTTAAAACTCAACATTCAAAAAACTAAAATCATGGCATCTGGTCCCATCATTTCATGGCAAATAGATAGGGAAACAATGGAAACAGTGACAGACTTTATTTTCTTGGGCTCCAAAATCACTGCAGATGGTGACTGCAGCCATGTAATTAAAAGATGCTTGCTCCTTAGAACATAAACTATGACGAACCTAGACAGCATATTAAAAAGCAGAGACATTACTTTGCCAACAAAGATCCATCTATTCAAAGCTATGATTTTTCCAGTAGTCATATATGGATGTGAGAGCTAGACCATAAAGAAGGCTGAGTGTGAAAGAATTGATGCTTTTGAACTGTGATATTGGACAAGACTCCTGAGAGTCCCTTAGACTGCAAGGAGATCAAACCAGTCAATCCTAAAGGAAATCAATCCAGAATATTCACTGGAAGAACTGATAATGAAGCTGAAGCTCCACTTCTTTGGCTACCTAATGTGAAGAGCCGACTCATTAGAAAAGACCCTGATGCTGGGAAAGATTGAAGGTAGAAGGGGACAACAGAGGATGAGATGGTTCGATGGCATCACCAGCTCAATGCATATGAGTTTGAGCAAGCTTCAAGAGATGGTGAAGGACAAGGAAGCCTGGTGTGCTGCAGTCCATGTTGTCACAAAGAGTCGAACACAAGTGATTTACTGAATGACAACAATGGTACTGTAAATATTTCCACTATTTTCCATTTTGATTTCTAGTTACTCATCACTCACATATAAAATGTAATTGCTTTTTTATGTTGACACATATGGGGCAGTGATACTGAATTCTCTTAATTCTATTAGCTTGTTAATTTTAAAAAATTTTCTGTATATCAGTATTGAATATGACAATTTTTTCTTTTGCAATTATTGTTGTATTTATTTATTTATTCTTATTTCCTTGGTCAGGACCTTCAGTACAGTTTTGAATAATGACTATCATAGCTTTATTTCCAGTCTTGGTGGAAAGTGTTCAGTACTTCACTACTGAGTTATCCCTGATGACTTCCCTTGTTTCAAAATCTGCTGTGTCTGAAATTAATATAGTTGCTCTTACTTTCTTTGGTTACTATTAGCAAGGTATATTTTTCTTTATATCTAAAGTGGATTTCTTGCAGACAGTATAATATTGGGTCTGTATTTTGATCTACTCTGACAATCTGTCTTTTATTTGGTGCATTTAGACCATTGATGTTCAAAGTGATTATTGACATAGTTGGATTAATATCTACCATACTTATTACTGGGCTTCCCTGGTGGCTTAGATGGTAAAGAATCTACCTGCAATGTGGGAGACCTGGGTTTGATCCCTGGGTCAGGAAGTTCCACTGGAGAAGGGAATGGCTACCCACTCCAGTATTCTTGCCTGGATAATTCCATGGATAGAGGAGCCTGGCGGCTATAGTCCCTGGGGTCTCAAAGAGTCAGACATAACTGAATGACTAACACTTTCACATACTTACTACTGTTTTCTATTTATTACCCTTTTCCTTTGTTCCTATCTTTTTCTTCATTATTATTTTTTTGTCTTTTGTGGTTTTAATTGAGCATTTTATAAGATTCCATTTTGTTCATTTATTAAAATATTAGTTATACTTCCTAGAGTGGTTGTCCTAGAATTTGTAGTATACATTTATAACTAAAGCAGGTCCGCTTTCAAATAACACTTTATGCCTTCATAAATAGTACAAGTGATTTATAATGACAAAGATAAACCTAATTCTCCTTCCCATCCTTTGTTCATTGGTGTCATTTATTTCACTTGTGTATAAGTATACATAAGCATATATTCATATATTATGTAAAATGCATACAAATATATGCATAATTGAGTACATTGTTGCTATTATTATTTTGAACAAACTGTTATCTCTTTGGATCAATTAAGAAAAATAAGGGTTTTTATTTTTAACATACTTCTTTTGCAGTGCTCTTCCTTTTTTATATAGATCTGAGTTTCTGATCTATAAAAATTTTCCATCTCTCTGAATAACTTTGAACATTTCTTGCAAGGCAGGTCTACTAGCAACAAATTCCCTCAATTTTGTTTGACTGAGAAAGTCTTTATTTCTTCTTCAGTTTTGAAGGACATTTTCGCAGAGTACAGAATTCGAGGTTCAGACCATTGATGTTTCAGCTCTTTTCTTTCTTATATGTATATTCAAAAGGATGAATTGTCTTCTAAGCATGGCTTAGGTGCATGACACATGTTTTGATATATGTTTCTATGTATGTATGTATGTTTGTGTGTATATACATACATATATATGTAATATTTCATGTGTATTTGAAAAGTATGCAAATTCTGCAGTTGTAGGGTGCAGTGTTCATGTAAATTAGGTCAAGTTTGTTAATCATAGTGAAAAAAGCTTTTGTATCCTTTTTGGCATTTTGTCTGCTTACTGTTTTATTTCCTGAGAGAGGCATGTTGCTGCTGCTGCTGCTGCTAAGTCACTTCAGTCGTGTCCGACTCTGTGCAACTCCATAGACGGCAGCCTACGAGGCTCCTCCATCCATGGGATTTTCCAGGCAAGAGTACTGGAGTGGGGTGCCAGTGCCTTCTCCAAGAGAGGCATGTTAGAATCTATCAAAGCAATTGTAGATTTTCTGATCCCTTTTTTATTTCTATCAATGTATGCTGTATATATTTTGAATATATGTTAATTAGGTACTTGCAAATTTCAAATAGTTACATCTTCCTGATAGATTCTTTCACCACTGCAAGAGATCTCTTTTTATTTCTAGTAATGCTTTTTTCTTTACAATTGACTTTGCTTGGTATTAGTAGAGTAAACCTCCAGTTTTCTGATTAGTGAGTGTATGTACACCTTTTCTGTGCTTTGACGTTCAGCTTGTCTGTATGCTTGTGTAGAAAGTGCATCTCTTCCACAGCACAGATTAAAAAAAAGAACCCAATCAGACATTGTTTTAACTGGAGAATTTAGTCAACTTACCTTATGAAAGTACTGACATAATTAAATTTATATCTTCAGTTTAATTATTTGTTTTCTCTTCCATCATTTTACCTATTTTTCTCCCCTTTCCTGATTTCTTTTATGTTAATCCATATTTTTTATGTATATGCTCCCTTTTAGCTTGTCATGCACTCCATTGCTATTGTTTTAGTACTAAACTAGATGTTATAACATGTAAACCTGAGTCCTTAGTGTGTATCTGTCTAATATAATAATCACTTTCACCACTTCCAAGATGAATCAGTTACCATAGAACACTTCACTTAACCTTTCACATTTGTGATTGGTATATTTTATTTTTAAATATATTTTAAGCACCACTAGACTGTATTATTATTATTCTGTACCATTAATAATTCTTGAGACTGACCCATTTATTTACATATTTATTTTTATTTCTGAGTCTGTGCTTTTGAGTGGGATTTTATGATATCTATAGATAGCACTTTCATAGTTCACAGATTTTTGTTTGTTTGAGAAAATCTTTCTTTAGTCCTCACTTTTGAATGATAGTTTCACTGGACAGAGAATTCTAGGTTGGATATTAGTTTCTTTAACTACTTTACAGATAGCGTTCCTTTTTCAACTGGAATCCACTGTTTCTGTTGAGAAATTAGCTGTCATACTTACTCTTTGCTCCTTGAGGGTAATGCTTTAGTTCTGGGCAACTCTTCCCTTTGTTTTAAGAACCTAGG
This sequence comes from Bison bison bison, assembly GCF_000754665.1. NCBI lineage: Eukaryota > Metazoa > Chordata > Mammalia > Artiodactyla > Bovidae > Bison > Bison bison. The sequence continues at coordinate 6,132,089 of NW_011494739.1, forward strand.
TTCTTAAAACAATCCTGCTTGTCAGACTTATTGTTACTCCTTTGAAATCATATGATCTATTTTTTTCTGGTTGCTTTTAAGTTTTTCTCTTTGTCCTATATTCTCAGTGGTTTGAACACATTAATCATAGTTATTTTAAAATCCATAATTTACAGTGTTAATAAATGTATCATCTATAGATCTGTTTCCATTGTCTGCTTTTTCTCTGTGTCTTATTTCATAGTATACATGATATTTTTTAAACTTTTGTTTGAATAATGGAGTAGAGCCTCTCTATGATACTATATTCTTCCAGAATATGATTTTATTTAATGTATCTTCTCATAGCAGGCAGATACATTAGGGGGAGAACACCTTAAGCCAGTTAGAATTTCTTTTATCATTTCAAGGCTTGGTCTTTTCCTTCCTTTGCTCCTTTTCCTAAGGAGCCCTGAGCTCCAGTTTTACCTTATTAGGACCATGAGCTGAAAGTGATGCTATTTCTCTGGCACGTCGTAGAGTTTTCTGCTTGTTTTCTTAGCCTTTCAGTATTCCCCACTTAGCCATCAGCAAACATCTCCAGGGAAAAATAGAATATGAACTTGTGTCTCTATGTCCAACTTCTCTTCAAGGTCTTGGGTCTACATGTCCTGAGAACCTTGGCATCCTAGAATACCAGTTTATTTTGCAGCCCTGACACCACCCAGAGCTCTGCCTGGCTCCCACCTCCAGCTTGGGCTCTCTGCTGGCCTTCTCAGCCTGTGTCCATACTCTTTGCAAACTGGCAGAAATTCATGGGGAGCAGTGTGGTAGATTGGCCTCATCCAAACATGTTTTCCTTTTCTTTGGGCAAAACACATTGTTTGGTAGTTCTCTCTTTAATCTTGGCAAAAAAAAAAAGCACAGTTATGTAAAATTCAGCTTTTATATGTGTGTATTTTACCTAGTTTTTCACTAAATGATTTATCTTGCTGCAGATGAGTCCTTTATACCTTTAACCAGATGATAGATTTTATCATCTTAGTCACCTGATACCCTATCATAAAGTAATATTCTGTATTTAAGTCAAAAGTTCTGTTGTTGTAACAGGACAGAAAGTGATCCTGTTTAATGTAAACAAATAAATAAACAAACCAAAAAAGTACCCTCTGGGATAGGCATCACCGTTCCCTTGTTGTGCACCTGACCATCTGAGGCTGCGGAAGGTTAAGTAACAGGTTGCACAGACAGGAGGTGGTGGATGGGATTCAAACTGATGCTCTCTGGCTCTGAAACACTACTGTGTACAGCGACTCCCTGGTAATAGTGTAGATTCACATGCAGTTGTAAGAAATAACACAAGGAAATCCTATATAGTCAGGTCTTCCCCAGTAACATCTTGAAAACCTACAGTATAACATTAATATGAGGATATTGATGTGGATTCAATCAGTGAACTTTATTCATACTTCATCAATTTCATGTGAGCCCATTTATGTATATGCATGTCATCCTGTGTGGGTTCCTGTGACCTTCACCACAGTCAAGATAAAGAATCTCTATCACAAGGACTCTTATGCCTCTCTTATGGGCCACAGACACCTCTCTTCCCCTATCAACCCCTAATCTGCTTTCTATCTCTATAGTTTTGTCATTTCAGGAATGTTATGTAAATGGAATCATACGCTATGTAATCTTTAAAGATTGACTTTTATCACTCAACATAACTCCCTTGAAACCCATCCAGGGTTTTGCATACATTAATAATTTGTTCGTTCTTATTGCTGAGCAGTATTCCACATGGGTTTACCTTTAGGATCGAATAAGATACACTGTGTAAAATGCTTAACACAGTGAGTGCCACATTAAAGGGCATCCCAGAGTGGGAGCTGCTGCTGTTTCTCCAAGCAGAAACATGATATAATTTCTAAAAATCGAGTTCAATTACACACACAGCTTTAGAAGTTGAAGTGATCCAAGCACACTTACAGTGTGCTAAGTGTTTGGAGGCTGAATTGAGGCACTCTCCAGTCCTCCAGGACTTAGAAATACTGGCATACGTTGGCTTTGGAGAAATAGAACATCACTGAATTCCCTAGAATTGAGAGGCAAAGCCAGTTGAGGAGGCAGACAGGAGACTGACTCTTCTGGGGCCCTGACTGAATCTATTAGCATATCTAAGGCGAGCTTGTGCTGTTCTAGGAAGCGTTGATTTGTCAGGGAAGCACAGCCAAGTAGGGATACTACTAGCAGATGCTGGGAGATGGATTCAGAGCCTCTTCGGGGATACAGGGAGCTGAGCCATCCAAGCCACCTCTGCCCAGAGCAGCAAAACCTGTCACGTGAGGCTGATGTATCTTCTTCTCAGCCTGATAGCATCAGTGATTCAGTGCCCCCAACTCTACTTATTTCTATTCCAGGCTCCCCAGGTTAGCTGCTGATTGTTTTTGATGCTCTTCCCCCGACACCCTTCTTCCCTCAACCCCCCAATTGGTCTGTCTACAGGGAGATAGTGCAGGAGTCCCGGGGCTGTAAGCCTTCAATTCTCAGTAGGACTGACTTCTCACTGTTAAATCAGACAAGTGATATTCTGAATGTGATTTGACTTACGTCTGTGGTGAGGGGCAGGCTTGGTGATGCAGAGGCAAATTTTCCAATTACCTTGATACCAGGCTTCCTGTGGACACTTTTATATGCATCGCCTTGTGCTGATCCTCACTTCAATCCAAGGAGATCTGATCAGCCATGTTTGAGGATCCAGAGCATGGTTAGATGTGTGAGCATGGCTCCTTCTATCCAAAGCAAACAAGTGGCAGAGCTGGGGTTTGAACCCAGGGAAGCTTGACTTCCAGCCTGAGTCCTTAGCCACTGAACTACAGAGCTGAGTTACCATAAGCAGAATGGTTGGCATTTGGGTCTTTTACTTCAGCTGTAGAAGAGGGATGTCCTCTCAGTGAGCTGGCAGAATCAGTATTTGGTTTGTAAACCAGTGGCCACAGCCTGAACCAGGGGGAATTTATAGGCTGAAGGGGACCATAGGAATGAAGATAATATACAACCATAAAAGGAATAAAATCACTGGACTTCCCTGGTGGCCCAGTGGGTAAGAATCCACTTGCCAACGCAGGGGACATGGGTTTAATCCCTGGCCTGGGAAGATTCCACGTACTGTGGAGCAACTGAGCCTGTGTGCCACAGCTACTGAACCTGCGCCGTAGAGCCTGTGCTCCACAACAAGAGAAGCCATTACAATGAGAAGCCTGTGCACAGCAACGAAGAGTAGCCCCTGCTTGCTGCAACCCATGCAAGAGAAAGCCCATGCAAAAGCAATGAAGACCCAGTGCTGCTAAAAATAATAAAATAAGATAAATTTAGAAAAAAATACAATTCCTAATACTTATTGAATGACTGTTTGCACCATGATATCAGGCTTCCTTATATTTTATATGTTAACTCCTTAATCCTCAAAACAAGCCTTTGAGATAAAATAAGATTATTTGCTGCATTTTGCAGATGAGGAAACTGAGGCACAAAGAAATTAGGTAAGTCACTTAGGGTCAGTAAACATGGCTCAAATGATAAAGAATCCACCTGTAATGTAGGAGACCTACATTGTTCAATCCCTGGGTTAGGAAGATGCCTTGAATAAGGAAATGGCAACCCAGTTCAGTATTCTTGTCTGGAGAATCCCCATGGACAGAGGAGTCTGGTGGACTATGGTTCATAGGGTTGCAAAGAGTCAGACAGGATTGAAGTGACTTAGCACACATGAAGGCAGAGTGAAGAAAATTCAGAATTATTTCCCCTCCTGTCACATTTAATTTCCATGCCATTCTTTGTTTCAAACCAGGTAAAAATCCATGAAAAAGTTAGTGGAAATGAACGGATCCTTGTTGGATGAGTCAGATCAGACAAAGCTCCTTCATGCGGAAATTGCCTTAAAATTTGCCCAAGAGTTTACCCTGAAAATTGGGCTATCTCTGAAACTTTAAGAAGGTACAGGCTTATCAAAAAGAAAGGTAAAAAGAGATGAAACAAGTTCAAAGATATTTCAAAAGGAAAGGGCTTCAAATAAGAAGATTCCAAATGATTCCTTTGAGTCCTAAGAAAAGGCTATTTGTAGGGGGGAGTCTGCTGGAGATATTTGCCCCCTGACTTTGCTGCAGGGAGGTGAACTGTGAATATTTAAGGGGATATAACATCACTGTGCATATTTATATCCACCAAAAAGACCAAGATATTTGATTGGGAGCAGCTGCTTTTAATTCTTATAAGGCTTTGAAATCACCAAAAATAGGATGCTTTTGCTCACCACAAGATGCCCAAACTTTTGCAGGGAAGATGTTCTCAGAGAAAAGCCCCCAAAGAGAATGAGTTTGGGTAACCCATGTCTGCTATGCTCCCCTCCCCACTGAGATTCCAACAGTTCTTGTGGGGGTGGGCGAGGGTTGCACCTAGCTTAGAGTTGTAAGACATAGGACTTGAAGAAAGTCTTCTAAGAAGAAAAAAGTCCCTGTGTATATTTTATTTAAAAAGAATTGTTCTGTGCTCATATAAGAGAGCCATTTCACCCTCTTGGAGAGTTACATGCATCCATATATTATTAAAGTCTCTTAGGAGCCCTGCACAGAGGAAACTTAATCAACCAATGAAGAACCAGTTTTCTTCAAACTTATTGACCACATACCTTTTGTTTCAAGGAATATGTGTTTTGGAGATGCTCCTTTCCTAGATTTTCAATTAGCACTTGGGCCCTCCAGTGGCTCAGTGGTAAAGAAAATGCCTGCAATGTAGGAGATGCAGGTTCGATCTCTGGGTCGGGAAGATCCCCTGGAGGACCTTCCCCAGCAAATCCCATGGACAGAGGAGCCTGGCGGGCTACAATCCATGGGGTCACAAAGAGTCGTACACAGTTGAGTAACTGAGCACACACACATAGGCACCGCCATCATGGGAAAAGAGCTGGGGCACTGATGCCCAGGGCAGAAGGCTTTCAGCTGAGAGCTCTCACCACTTTACTGAAAGAAAGTATTTCCCTAATGCATCATGCTTCCTTAAAAGACTGACAGGTTAGTGACTCCATTTGGTTTCAAGCAGGATGGTACAATGTGACATACCATCATGCTGCTGCTGCTAAGTTGCTTCAGTCATGTCCGACACTGTGCAACCCCATAGATGGCAGCCCACCAGGCTCCCCATCCCTGGGAGTCTCCAGGCAAGAACACTGGAGTGGGTTGCCATTTCCTTCTTCAATGCATGAAAGTGAAAAGTGAAAGTGAAGTCGCTCAGTTGTGTCTAACTCTTAGCGACCCAGTGGACTGCAGCCCACCAGGCTCCTCCGTCCATGAGATTTTCTAGGCAAGAGTACTGGAGTGGGGTGCCATTGCCTTCTCTGGACATACCATCATACCATGTATGTTATTATGACATACAACGACATATTTTGGTTATTGCACCAATCTTGCTTCAGTTTTGACAATACCATCAAAGTAAGCACATTTGGCAGGACTTTTTAGGTAAAACAAACAAAACACAGCTCAAACAGGATTAGGCAAAGAAAAGAGGAATTAATAGGCTGAAGGCCCAGTTGACCTGGGGGCCATTAGGCTTTTCTTTCTCTCATGCATGATGTTGGTTTCATTTCTAAGAGGCCTCATACAGTGGGTTCTCTCCAAGTCACGGCAGAGCTGGCTGCCAGCAGCTCCAGGCTCACATCCTACCAACTCAGCACCCTCACCAGGAAAAGAGCACACATCTGGCAATCCCCTAGAGTACCATTTAACTGGACTGGATTGTGTCCATCTCTGAGCTAATTACCATGATTGGATGTGGAACGTGGGACCTGTTCCTGGAACTGGAGTGTGGGTTAGCTCCCTCCAAAGACACAGTCTGAGAGTGGAGGAGGTAGGATCTTCAGACAAGATGAGGAGGTGATCCAGAAGAAGGGGAGTGTGTGCTTGGAGGTGACAGGCCCACCCGCTATGTTCAGGCTGAGAATGCAAGATGAATGGTGCTTAGCCTTCAGGAGAATCGAGGACCAATATAAAGTTCTTCTGACCGCCTACCCAACTGGAATGTCCCTGAGGTTGGTGCTTAATAAATCTTTGGAAGTGAAAAAAAAAAAAACGACTTGGGAAAACAGCTGATGTCAAACTGTGGTCTATATGGCAAGGTGGCAGACTGCTGGAAAGAGGCACGGATGCTGACTGCCTTCTACCCCACTGGCTTGACAAGCAGACTCTCTGACACCAGAGCTCCTCTGAGAGACAAGGTGCCACAAAGTCTGGGTGAAATTAGGGGAAGTCCCTATGAGATCTGCCACACCCCAACACTGGAATCCCAGGCTGATGCAGCTTTCAGCCCCTGAGAGCCTGTGACTCTGCTGGGCAGAGCGGGGCCCATATAGACAGGGCTCCCTGCAGTGCCTGTGGAATCCTGAGGAGGAGGGGATGAAGGGATGGGACCCTGTATGGAAGCCTCCTGCCAAGGCATACAGTTGATCCGGGCAGGTAGCTGCCATTATGACAAGCCTGCTTGCCCTCGAGCCTCTCTAAAGCCAGGGCCTGGCCGCTGCAGGGACCTGACTTACTCCGGACTCACAAGGGGTTGATCTCAAGGGCTCTGTAGACAAGTAGGCTCTGCGTCCCCCAAACCCAAACAGCAGGTTGCGCTCTCCTCCCAGGTCCTTTCTCCGTCACGATCTTCTACTTACATGCCTTTGCAGACCTGAATCCCAGATGGAATGACTGCAGTCCCAGCTTTTCCTCCTCCAGCCCTGTAATTGTCTTAATAATAGCAGGTGTGGCCCAGCCTGGATGGAATGGGCTCCCTGATAACTGATCAATGGGTCTGAACTAGAGCTTCGTTTTATGCCAGCTGTGGGTCATTGGGAGAGAAGGGTTTGGTTTCTTTTCTTTCTTGATAAACTTTAAATTTTAAAATAGTATTTATTTACAGGAAACCACTAAGGTGCTATGAAGAGCTCTCATGCACCCCAAACCCAGTTTCTCCTGTTGGTAACAAACTACATCAGTATGATATATTTGCTAATGAGTCAATATGGATAATTATCATTTACTGAAGTCCATACTTTAGACAACCTAGACACCACATTAAAAACCAGAGACATTACTTTGTCAACAAAGGCCCATCTAGTCAAGGCTATGGTTTTTCCAGTAGTCATGTATGGATGTGAGAGTTGGACTATAAAGAAAGCTGAGTGCTGAAGAATTGATGCTTTTGAGCTGTGGTGTTGGAGAAGACTCTTGAGAATCCCTTGGACTGCAAGCAGATCCAACCAGTCAATCCTAAAGGAAACCAGTCCTAAATGTTCATTGGAAGGACTGATGCTGAAGCTGAAACTCCAATACTTCGGCCACCTGATGCGGAGAGCTGACTCATTTGAAAATATCTTGATGCTGGGAAAGATTGAAGGCAGGAGAAGGGGGTGACAGGGATGAGATAGTTGGATGGCATCACCGACTAAATGGACATGAGTTGAGTAAACTTCAGGAGTTGGTGATGGACAGGGAGGCCTGGGGTGCTGCAGTCCATGGGGTCACAAAGAGCTGGACACGACTGAGCAAGTGAACTGAACTGAACTGATACTTTATTCAGACTTCACTGTGTCCTCAGACACTCAAGGGATGCTGGTGGTAAAGAATCTGCCTGCCAGTGCAGGAGGCACAAGAGAGGAAGCTTGGATACCTGAGTTGGGAAGATCCCCTGGAGGAGGAAATGGCAATCCGTTCCAGTATTCTTGCCTGGAAAATCCCATGGACAGAGGAGCCTTGCAGAGTACAGTTCATGGGGTTGCAAAGAGTCATCCTTTTCCTGTTCTAGAGCCCTATCCAGGACTCATTTTTTGTTTTTGTTTTTTTTTTTTTCCTTTAAATTTATTATTATTATTGGTTTTGCTGTGCGGCATGTGAGATTTTAATTTCTCGACCAGGGATCAAGCCCAGGACCTCAGCAGTGAAAGCACAGAGTCCTAACCACTGGACTACCAAGGAATCCCCGGGACTCAAGGTTTTTAATCCTTATGTTTCCTTTGGTTCATCTGGGCTGTGACAGTCTTCCAGGCTTTCCTTGCTTTTGATTATCTTGGCAGCTGAAGACAGCTTTTGCAGAATGCCCTTGGTTGGAATTTGTCTGATGTCTTTCTCCTGATTTCCCTGGAGTTGAGGGGAGACTTTCGTGTTTGATGCCCTGTTGCTTTTCCTGTGTTGAACACTTCCTGAGCACGTGCTCAGCCAGTGCGGTGCTAAGCGTTCCCCCGATGACCTCTCCTCATCCTCACAACACCTGACAGCAGCCGGACCCCATTGTTAGCCCATTTCACAGACTGGGAAGTGAAGCACAGCCAGGACCAGTGACCTAGCCGAGGCCGACAGCTGGGCAGAGGTGTGACTCAGATGTTCACCCCAGATTCAGAAAGACTCTCCTAGGACAACTGCCTCATCAGAGAATTCTCATAGTAGCTTGACATTGCCCTTTTTTCCCACAAGGTTTATGAGCTCTAGCTTTGAATTGTATCAACTTCAGAGGTTCATTCAGGATGGTTCACTGGAGGTCTACAGCTTTGCTTGGTGGCTTGAGCAACTTGGAGCATGTAGAAGGCTGGTCCAAGGCAGGAAGCCTGGAGCTGTGTTGGAAAGAGAGACTGGGTACAGCAGACACGGAGAAGTGATGAACTGGTGGTACCCAGCTTCAGGTGCTGAAGGAATTCAAGGAAGAGCTGGGATCACAGAGGGAGATCCATGGAGGGCTGAGGAATATCAGCTGGCATGGGTACCGGGTGAGCAGCAGGTGGGAAGGGAGAGGGTGAGGAGGCAATCTGAGGCCATTTCATTCAGAGCGCCCTGTGGGTACTGGCTGCCCTATCCCATCGATATTAAGCTAATGTCTGGGGCCCCCAGCCTGCTGTCTGCACTTGGCTTTGTCCTGCAGTGGGGCTCTGTAAGCTCCTCTTCCCCTCTGCCCCCTGCTTCCTTTGAGCCCTGACGGGCGGGGGCTGCAGAGCTGGAGGAGGAAGGGACTTGCTCCTTCCTGTTTGCCATTTCTGCCCGCACCTCTGGGCACCATGCTGACTCCAGCCTCTACTGCTTTCCACACACCAGAACCAGACTCCTGGTGCCCTGCAGAGGTCTCAGCACCAGCCCAACCGCACCCCCTTCTCCTTCCTCCCAGCCTCCAGCTTCTGATGGCAAACAAGGAGCCTTAACGTTAACTTAGTTTAGGGTTGCCCCATCCAGAAATTTGTGGGCCACCTGTGGAGTTTTTCCAAATCCTATACCTAATAGGTATAAATAAATACCTATTATTTATTTCTGTAGCTAGAACCATCTTAAGTATATTTATTAAAAAAAAATTTTTTTTCTGTTATTACCAACAGTAGACTATGTCATTCAACCATGATGGAAAACCTTGCCATCATTATTTTTTTAATCTGTATGATAATTAAACAAGTGTTTGTCCTGTAGCACCTAAAATCTCTTGTCTACCATCAGTGATGGTAACAGGCTTTTGGGGAACCCTGGGGTCTTCAGTCAAATAGTATTTATTGTGTGCCTGTTGCTGCAAATGGTTTTGTAATTGCTCCGAGGAGGTTTTTTGAAGGTGACCTGGACCCACGGCAGCATTAAATCAGGCTTTCAAACCTTCCTTTCCCACCTCCTTTCCACCCACGATGACCATAAAAACACACAACTTTGGAATCCTTTGAAATACCTCTGGTGGCACTGCCTTCTGTCCCTAATGAGAGTGGCTGGTGGGAAGAACTGGAGACCCCCAGTGAGATGAACTTGAATTACTCATATCACACATTAGCTGAAAACCCCTCAGAAGTTTAAAAGGACATTATTTATTGTAATTTATGGAAATATATTAGAAAATTTCCTGATGTAACTGAAAAGTTTTAAATTATATTCAAAGGAGAATATTTAATGACATGTTAGAAGGTGCTATAGTTGAGAGCTATTTGTTAAAGTGCTCCTAATTTTGACAAACATTTGTAGAAGTGATTTTGTTTTTCATCTTTGAGGGAACAGAAGTAATATATGGGTAAAAACTTGAGTAATATTCACAAATGACATTGGAAAAAATAAGAATTTAGCGTCTGACGTATTTTCTCTTGCTTGCATAATAAATCAGACATCATTGGCTTATGTATATAATTATCAGAACTCATTTTTATAAAACCAACAAAGAATGTTAAATCAGAAATTTTGTTAAGATTTTAAGTTAAACAGATGGTAAAAGACTCCTACCAGTGCTGATTCATCTAATATGAATCTCAGGATAAATTCATCTAATTTCATAAAATTAAGACAAATAGAAAAACTGATACACACACACACACACATATATACATATTTATAAATGTATACTACATTAAGTTTGCTTCCATGGTGGCTCAGTCATAAAGAATCTGCCTAGAATGCAGGAGCCACAGGAGATGTGGGTTCAATCCCTGGGTCAGGAAGATTGAAAGAGGAGGGCATGGCAACCCACTCTAGTGTTCTTTCTTGGAGAATCCCATAGACAGAAGAGCCTGGCAGGCTACAGTCCATATGGCCACAGAGAGTTAGATGAGACTGAAGCAACTTAGCACCCATGTGCACATATTGCATTAAGTATGTTCACAATAGTGTACAATTATAACCACTATTTCTAGACTTTTTCACCATCCCAAGCAGGAATTCTGGGCCTCTTAATCAGTAGCTTCTGTTCCCTCCGCTAAGCTTAACCCTTGGCAATGACCATTCTACTTTCCGTCTCTGTTATCTTGATGACTCCAGGAACCTCACATAAGAGGAACCAAACAATGTCTGTCCTTTTGGAGGGTCACAGTTTAAGTCATTTATTCCACTTAGCATGTCTGCAAAGGCCATCCATGTTGTAATCTGTGTCAGAACCCCATCTTTTTCAGGGCTTAGTAATATTCCAGTGTGTGTGTGTGCACCACATTTTGTTTATCTGTGAATTTACTGATGGATATTTGGGTTGTTCCTGACTTTGGCTGTTGTGAACAAGGCAGCCATGAATATTGGTGTACACGTGCCTATCAGCCTGGCTTTCAGTTCTTTGAGGTGTTTATGTAGCAGTAAAACTGCCAGATCATATGGTGATTTTATATTGAACTTTTGAGGAATGCTTTTGCTGTACTTTTTCTCCCAGTGAATCATCTGGAAACAGAATTTGCTTATCAGGTATGAGGGAGACTCCCCTTTTTGTTCCGTTAAATAACTGTTGTACACTGTTAATGGCCAGTAGGACTTTAGACTAAGGGCCGATTGATAGCCAAGAGCAAAATGCAAGTCTTTATGCACAAGGAACTTAAATTCTAATGCACAAGACAGAAAGCATGCAAGTAAGTAGGTGAGGGCAGAGAATAAAAAAAAAAAAAACACAGAGGAAAAACAGAATTACTTTGTTAAGCAAGGTTTCATAAACTTAAGATCCAGGTATTTTTTCTTACCATTTATTGCTGATGAAATGAAAAAGAAGAAAAGAGGAAAAGATTAATTGGTTCACTTGAAGTATGTTTCTTTTGACAGGTGCAGTTATTGCCAAATTTATATAGAAAAAAGGTTTTATGACTTGATATTTATCATTTGTATTTACTGAGAATAACTTATTTCCTGAAATTCAAATGCTAAGAAGCAAAGTTAAGCTGAGAGGTTCTATGGAACAAGTCATACATGCCCTTTAACCCCTCTTGGGAAGCTGACCAGGGACACCACACTTTGCAGTTAGTGATGAAGACTATGTTTTCTCACCTTCCTTACCTTGGCATCCTTATTTTCCTTACACGTCAATTCTCATCCCATACCTTACAGAAAGGCCAAAAAGATAATAAAAGAAATACAAACAGAATTAAGTGATGGCAGAGGGTCAGAACACCTTGAAATATAAAAAGCAAGTACCTTACGGGAAGCAAAAACTAGAGCTAACACAGAGGAAGGAACTGAGAAGGTAAAAATAAGCAGAAGATCCTGAGTTCTGAGTTAAAGATCTGAGATGCAGGGGTGTGGGGAGGGAAGGTTCATGGGGACTAATTGGGGGTCTTATTAATTAACTGGTGAGGAGGCCCTTCCCCTCTTCCTACTGTGTTAGGTAGACTGGCATTTCCTGAGGCCAGGGGAGTTGGTGAGGGCTCTTAGGAATTAGAGGTCTTGGGAGGGATATGTCGCCCTGCACCCAGGAAGCAAGAGATGCCACCTGTCCCAGCAGGCCCTCCCCCTGCCCCACACACACCACAGGAGCTCAGATACTGGGGGAGGAGGTGTCCTAGAAAGGTACACAAATACCCCTGCCTCAACAAACACGGGAGGAGAGGTAGCACCAGGCACGCTTTACTCCAGATGCGGCAAGCCAGAGAGCCAAAAGGTCAAGAAATGCATAACAGCAGAGGGGAGAGAAGGAATCTCAGGGCACCTGGAGAGATTCAGAGAGACCTGGAGTCTGCAGTGCGACCTCCCCAGGCAGAGCGCTGCTCCTGAAATAGGAAACGCTGTTCCTGGGCTGAGGAGCAGAACAGCCGTGGCTACTGGTCAAGGTCAAGGGGTCCTTTGCAAAGACAAGCACGATAATGAGAAAAGTGAAGAGATGTGGAGGATGAACCTAAGTTTGACATCTAGTTAAAGATATTGGAAAAAGAGAAAAAGGGGATTAGCGTGAAAGAAACGTAAAAAGAAAACAAAAAAAGAAATCGTGGAAACATCCCAGAGTTGCAGAAAGACATGTCATCATAGTGAAAGGACCCACTGCAAAGGGAACTGGAGGAAGTAGGCCCACCCGCTGACACTTTAGAAAACCAAGGGTGTGCCCAATACTGAGCTTCTGGAAAGAAGAATGGTGTTTCTTCCGAGAAACAACATTCGGATGGGAATTCAACTTCTCATTGCCGACATCAGATGCCAGGAGACGACAGAGCCGCGTCTCCCCAGGCCCCAGGGAGGCGTGTTTGCAGCCAGAATCCCACTCACTCTCAGCCACACCAGTATTCAGGGCTGAGGCTGAGTTGAAGAGTCTCCAGATACGCAAGGACTCAGGAAGTTTGCCTTTGACTTGAGTATGTCCTCCATCAACATGTAAAATAAAACCAGCATTAGTACCTGTTTGCGTTAGTACCGAGTTTGTTGTTAGTACCTAGTTGTATTTGCAATGAAACTCAGTTAATACAGAAATGTGGAGAGTAGAATCCCCTCCCATGATCATCACTGTTAGGAAGATGTTCTTCCAGATTCTTCATATGTATATGCTGACAGTTCAGTTTTAAGTGTTACACTTTCTGTGAACCTGTATCTTTGCAAAAAGGCCACATTCTGAAGGATGCTGGCAAAACTGCTTTTTGCAGCTTGACATTTTCAAGAGTGGAAAACCACTCTTGTGTAGTTCCCTTGTTCTTTGTCAGGTCTGTGCCCAATTATTTAATCAGTCCCTATTAATTAGGGAGGCCCCTAATTATTTAACCAGCCCCTATTAATAAGTGTTTAGATTGCTTTTATATTTCACTATGAAATGAATACTGCAGTGAATATTGGACTTTTATCTCTGCATATGAGCTGATATTTATACAGGATAAATCCTAGAATTGGAGTAATTGCTAGATCAAAGGGAATGGGCAATTAAAAATCTGATAGATCTCGCTAAGTCTCCCTGGAACATCATTGCCACTGATCATTCTTTCGATGAGGGGGTCCTGTCTTGGCTCTTCCAGGGGTATGGTGAAGGGCGTTGGCCCCGGAGCCTCTGAACCCCGAGTGTCTGGGGTTGTACGGACCTGGGCTGTGAAATTTCTCCTACAGGTGGCGCCCTTGCCTCGCTCTGCATCTCCCTTGCCCCTGGGAAAGCACCGTAATTACAAAACAAAAAGAAATTAAGCTGCGCACACAGGAGGACTGCAGGGTTTTAATGTTTGTGCCCAGACAGCCAGACCTCCGTTTCCTTACTTTCCTGGCTGTAAAACTCAGATAACTTTGTGATCCACTGTTCTTCAGAAAGAAAAAAGAAAAGATTATATTTGACCATCTTTTTTGAAATCTTTAGAGTTTCACCCTTTGAAAATAAGTCTTTGAGAATTTCCAACGATGTGCATCCACTTAGTGTGTCAGGAGAGAAGAAATAATTTAGGTTTCGGCTTAATATTTTTAAAAATTCTCTTCCTCTTGAAAGAAAGAAAAAAAGAAGGAAAAAAAAAAAAATCCTCTTGATCCCAAGGGAACAAATGGAGCACTGTACGATAATCTTGCAGAATGAAGTGTTCCAGGTCGCATTCACCTCTGTAGTCCCACGCACCCTGACACTAAATCCCAGAAGATCTGGTGTATTGGGAAGGGATGCAGGGGTCTCGTGAGGAAGAGAACATACTTCGGGGCTTCTGGGTGTGTCTCCTCCAGGTCCTGGGAGATAGAACCTGGTTGATCATAAATCAGAGTGCCTCTCCACCCAGGTGGCAATCAGGGAGGAAAGTGGGCGGGCGCTTTGGGCAATCAGGCTTCCTAGCCTGGGCACAGCTCAGAACACACTTAAGAGAGAATGTGAATGTCAGCAACAAACAAAGAAAAGATGATCAGCGTTAATGCACAGTGGCCCATTTGTGCCTTGGATAGCCCTTGTTCAGCTTGAAACAGCCCCCAGGCATTGCTATCGGTTCAGGATTCAGAGCTCTGATGAGCCTCACTCATTCTGCTGAGGATGAGAAAGAGCAGAAAGGGCTGGAAGTGAAAGTGTTAATCACTCAGTGGCATCTGACTCTTTGTGACCTCATAGACTGTAGCCCACAGACTCCTCCGTCCATGGAATTCTCTAGGCAAGAATACTGGAGTGAGTTGCTGTTCTCTTCTCCAGGGGATCTTCCTGATCCAGGGATCTAAACCCCGGGGTATCCTGCATTGAAGGTGGATTCTTTACCACCTGAGCCACTGGGGAAGCCCAAGACAACGCTGGAGATCAGCAGAGGGTGCTTTGCTGTTAGAGAATTATTTCATACATCCTTTTAGAAATGAAATGCACCGCTGGGTCCTTTTGGCACAAAAGGTTCAGGGATGCGGCGACCTTGATGAATCCCAGTCAAGGCTCTGAATAATTTAGGAGTAATAAACCCAACCAGAGAATGCACTCCCAAGCAGGCTGCTGTTTTCCTGGATGTCTCTAAATGGACGATCCTGGCTTTTTCCTGTCTCTGAGGTTTCTCTTGTCCATGAGAACCAGAAACAGAACTCTATATATATCTGCCAAGAGGCTGTGTTAAAAGTTACCATGTTTATTTGTGTAAATTTCTCATTGCACTGGAAAAGAGGCTTTTTTTGTTGTTACTAGAGCCTTAGTACACCTGAGAAAGCAAGGGTACCATGAAAATGTGCTTGATATTCCTGCATGTCTTAAACGAGAGAAAATCTGACAGATGTGAGCTGGTGTTTGCAGAGTTGATGGTGGCTAAGAAGAAGCCCCTGCACACATATCTGGGATGGGTCTATGTTCCAGATGTGTTTTTAGTGCAGGGTAATAGATAGCAAGGAGAAGGCAATGGCAACCCACACCAGTGTTTTTGCCTGGAGAATCCCAGGGACAGGGCTGCTGTCTCTGGGGTTGCACAGAGTCAGACACGACTGAAGCGACTTAGCAGTAGCAGTAGCATACCCTTTTGATGGAGAAGGCAATGGCACCCCACTCCAGCACTCTTGCCTGGAAAATCTCATGGACGGAGGAGCCTGGTGGGCCGCAGTCCATGGGGTCGCTAAGAGTTGGACAAGACTCAGCGACTTCACTTTCACTTTTCACTTTTCACTTTCATGCATTGGAGAAGGAAATGGCAACCCACTCCAGTGTTCTTGCCTGGAGAATCCCAGGGATGGGGGAGCCTTGTGGATGGCCGTCTATGGGGTCGCACAGATTCGAACACGACTGAAGTGACTTAGCAGCAGCAACAGTAGCAATAGATAGCAAAGGTGGAAATTTAAAGACTTGATCTTGGAGTGGTGTGCTAGAATGTGAACTGCAGTGACCTGGGCCTGGGTAGAGGGAGCTGGTCCCACCGGAGGACCCCGGACCCACGTCAGGGAATGAAGGGCTTGAGGTCATGCCCCTGAATAGTAGAAGGTCTATAGCAAAGTGGTGTCCTGGGAGTCAAAGTTCCAAGCAAAGGACTCTGTGAGTGTTGAATCTTAGGCAGAAGCAAACCCCAGATTCTGGAGGCAAGAGTTCAGCAAAGCAGGAAGGAATGGGGTAGGGGTGAACCCAGGTAGTAGTGTATTGGAGGCACCCTGGTGATAAAGCCAGAGGCGTGAACCCGTAGGAATATGATGGAGACATCCCTCCTTGTTTGTGGCCCATGAATCTTGGGACATATCCATTGGTGCTTCACAGAGTTTCTCATTTATTTCCCACACCAACAGTCCTGTCTGCAATCAGAGCTTGGGGAGTTGGACAGCCTCGATGAGGCCTCACAGCCAGACCAAGGTTGGGACGCAGACACACCCCACCCCACCCTAGAGCCTGTGTTCTCCTGCACCACTGGTTCTGCCCAAGGTCGAGCGGTGGCAGGTGGTGGGTCTGCTGGAAGCTAGAGCCCACACTCCCAGCTTTGGCCTTGCTCTGCCTCTAAGGCTGGGATGGAGGCTGGAAGACATGGTTCTAACCTGCTCCTTCCCAGTTCGGTGTCCCAGTTAAGGGCCTTCTTGTCTGACTCCTCCCCCTTTTCCAGTCACTCTAAATCCTCCCCTTTCTACCTGGGAAGTGTGTCCTGGCCTCAGCTCCCCTCTCTGCTGTGTCCCGTCCCTGTCAGCTCTCATCAGGATGGCCTGGCTCAGATGAGTCCTTTCTGCTTGTCGTCCTCGTCCTCCATCTCCGCTACTTCCCCCCTTACTTTAAGTTATTCTCTCCACTGGCTCCAGATAGTCTCTAAAACTCTGATGAAAGCTTGAGCAGTGACTTCCCTCTGCCCTAACTCCACAGTGTGGCCCCAACTTTCTTCCTTCTCTGGTTCCAGCTCTCATGGTGGAGGCTGCTTGGAGCCCCATCTGGAGGAGTTCCATCCTGAGTCAGAGCTCCCTGAGGCTCAGAATGTGATTGATTAGTAATGCCTGCCAGGGGCTGGAACATGGCAAGCAGAGGTGAGTCTACCTAGATCTCTGGCTCCTTGTGGTCATTTGAATGTGCTCCATGTTTATGTGAGTCTGAGTTCTGCACATGTGTTTCTAATTTCATGGGATGTCTTTATCCCTTTCAGATCACCTTGCAAGCTCTTAATCACCCTTCAGCTCTGCAGAATCCTTCCTGTGAGGCCTTCACTGGCCCTCCCAGGTGTCTTGTCCCTACTCCCGCTGCTGCAGTGGCTACCTCTTTACATGGCTAAGCTCTTGCCTCACCCCCATTCCCCACTCCTGCACTGTATTATAACCATCTGTGTGTACTGTCCCCCATCTCTCCCTATAGTTCACTGTGAGTCCCTGAGAGCAGAGAAGGTTTTAGGAATTGTGTATTCCAGTGCCTGGCATATAATCAATATTCAAAATGAGTGTTGAGTTTTGGAAATCTGCATCCTTCATATCTGCCTTTAAAATCAGCACAGGGTAGCACGATTAAATGGAGTTCTTATTTAAGTATATAAATGAAGTCCTTTACCTGACTCAACTTTCATGATAGAGTAAGGGGAAAGAAATTAAAAGGAAAAGATGGTAAGAATTTGGTAAGGAAAAGAAATTAACTTTCAGGTGGATTTTAAAATTAGCTTTGCTTCAGTTCACACCTGGTTTCCAAGCACTGACCCAAATGTGGACTCCATGATGGGTTCTCCTGTACTTTTGCAAGACTCGGTGTCCATGTCTGTTCAAGGAAAGAAAAATGAAAATGTTTAGTTGTGTCTGACTTTTTGCGACCCCATGGACTGTAGCCCAGGCTCCTCAGTCCATAGGATTTCCCAGGCAAGAACACTGAAGTGGGTAGCCGTTTCCTTCTCCAGGTGGTCTTCCTGACCCAGGGATAGAACCTGGGTCTCCTGCATTACAGGCGAATTCTTTACCGTATGAGCTACCAGAAAAGTCAACAAGGGTGTTGGATCAAAACCCTGCCTTCTGGGGTTATTGAGAGGGTCACATGGGTGAACCAGTGTCAGTGCTTCACACACTGCCTGGTGGGCGTCCAGACAGCTGTCCTTGACACTGTATTGAGGTGTCTAGACCTCAAAGTTAGGTGACAAATCACAGTGTTATGCAATGTATTAGTGGCTTCTGGTTATGAAAATATCAGAGAGATATACAGACATATGCTGATTATGCCCAGATGATTTCTGGAAGGATCCACATGTGACTGTCACAAAAGGGTCCCTAGAGAGGAAATAGAAGGCTAGAGACTGGGATCAGAGGGACAGCTGTAAATTTATGATAAAAGATTTCATCTATATTCAGATTCTTGGGCCCTATTTCTAGAATTTTGATCCTATTGCTTTTGAGTGAGATGACGAGGGACAGGGAAGCCTGGCATGCTGCAGTCCACAGGATTGTGAAGAGTCAGACATGACTTGATGACTGAACAATAATATCTTTTGAGTGAAATCTGGGAATATGTATTTTACAAAGTTCCCTAAGTGAACTATCCAATGCACTAGATTTTGGAACCCCTTCTGGTGTTTCTGAATCAGCACCACCCTTGCAGGGAGCAGTCCATAATTTTGTATTTGTTGAACTGATGAGTTGTGGAAAGGAAATTGAGGCTAATGCTTTGAGTCAACAAATCTAACATCAATTCCTAACCCCTTTCTCCCTTTTCTGTTTTTACTTCAGCAATTGAAAATTGAAATATCCACTTTCTCAGTGTCCTAGACATTTAAGAGTGGCCATATAAAAGCACACATGCTCTGAGTGGTTGCTTGAAAACTTTGGCTCTGGGGAGAGAAAGGATTTATTTAGATACTACCCTTTCCTTCTCCCTCTTGCCTTGAACATCTGTGTGATGTCTGGAACTGTGGCAGCCATTTTGTACTCATGAAGGAAGGCCAGGGGAAATTGTGGAGACTGCAGCCCTAACACCATTAGACCCCTGAAATGATGTCAGCAACTACCTTCTCAAATTTCTTGTACTGTAGGTAAAATTAACCCCCTTTTATTAAAATTGGTTGGATTTTCTGTTATTTCCACTTGAAATGGACCCACGATAAGGGTACTGACCTGGGGAAGCAATAGACTTGAATTCTGGCCCTTGTTCGGGGTTTGGTAAGTATTCTTCGGCAGGCATCTCTCCCTCTCTGATCCCCAGTGTAACAACCTATAAAACGTGGCGAGAGGACTTGATGACACCATGTACCCTTTGCGCCTTTTGCTATTTGTTAATAACACAGATGTAACACCTGCCCTTTCTCAATGAGAAGCACCTTCTAGATCCATGAGGTTCACTTGTTTGCAAGCAAGGGAAAGCTGATGTGTCATGTTAGGTTGGTTTATTTGAAGAAATCAGGGACTGCCCTAGGTTAATAGGAGCTGCAACTGGAGAACTGACTCTGAAAAGGTAGGAATAAGCACAGATCCTGAGATCAAGAGCTGAGGTCGGCTGACTCTGGTCTGCAGGCCAGATCCTACGTGCCATCTGTTTTATAAATAAACTGTTATTGGAACAGAGCCATACCCATTCACTGATGCGTTGCCCACAGCTGTGTTCATAAGGGCAGAGTTCTGACAGAGGCTACAGGCCACCCAGAGCTGAAAATATTTACCATCTGTCCCTTTACTGACAATATTTGCTGCCCCTGACCTAGGGGGTTGGAACCACCCCTAAGTCTCAACAGAAAGCGAACAGAGGAATGAAGAGTGGAACATGCCCCGCCCCTGCAGGAGGCTGTCCCTGAAGGGATCTGTCAACTCCTGTTCCCTTCTTACACCTTCTCCTCCTCCCCCTTTTTCCCCCTCCCTCTCCCCTTTCTCCTCCTCCTCTTTCACAAGACTTATCACCACCTTGGGGCAAATGGCACGCCATTTTGCTTGTTTCTATATCACCTCCCCAACCCCCGCCACCCTATGGCAGTCTCGGGTTCCTGAGGCCAGGGGTCTCCTGGTCTCCTTCCCCGTGCACCCTCAGGACCCAGCACAGTGTCTGACACAGAATGGGTGCTCAGTGAATAGTCACTGAAAGCACATCTGTGAGCTGTTCCTTAGGCTCACTGTGCCCTTTCCAGTGTCCAGGAGGCAGGTTTTCTGGTCTAACTTGAGTTGCTTGTCTCCCTGTCAGCTGGAGACTGATGGGAACTTTGCTTTACAAAGACAAGGCCATCAGGAGAGGGGCAAGTCACCCAGAAGAAATGGAGTTACAGTTACAAAGGATGGGAGTGGTGTGTGATGGATGCAGAGTGTCTACAGAAAACAAAGATCAACTGTAGAGAAACGAGATCTTTTGAAAATGCGTGTGCACTGAGTCTGTGTGGCATTTCTTTTTGTGTTCTTGCATAACCTTCCATGCTTGGTGCTGCCTTCTTTCTCCTTCGAGGTCTCTGAGGATATTGAGGGCAGGAAGCCTAGCAAGCTACCTAATTCTTCCTCATCTTTCACTGTCTTCCTGCCAACCCCCAGTGCCAAGCATACT
>NW_011494739.1:6152720-6153088 GCF_000754665.1 Bison bison bison
ACAGGCCTTTTTTTTTTTTTCTCCTGAAAATGTCTGATTTCTCACACCGGGTGGGATTTTTCTAGGTCATGTGATATGTCCCAGGAAATGGGGTGGGATGGGGCGTTTTGAAGCTCATCATTTGGATATCTTGAATCTGAAAATTCGGTTGGGGCTCCAGGGCCAGCAACAAGCCAGTGCCTCAGGGAGATCAGGGCTCCCTTGTGGTTTTTGCTACCCATCAGCCATGGGCATTCAAATCCTGTCCATTTCCCATCAGTGACACAACAGTGAAAGAGAAAATGAAAGACGCTCAGTTGTGTCCGACTCTTTGCAACCCCATAGATTATACAGTCCATGGGATTCTCCAGGCCAGAATACTGGAGGGG
>NW_011494739.1:6153188-6153845 GCF_000754665.1 Bison bison bison
GCACCAAGCATGGAAGGTTATGCAAGAACACAAAAAGAAATGCCACACAGACTCAGTGCACACGCATACTGCATGCCAGAGGTGAGGGTCTGAGTTTGGGTTTGATGAATTTTAATAGTGATAGAATTCTGCATGCCTTTATGTGCCAACCTTTCAAGCCAGAAGACAGAGATATGGGGAAAACAACAGGTTGGGACTTCATTATCACCCAAGACATGTCTGGCTGGTATATGAATCCATCTGCAGTGACTGCCTAGATAACAGTATTCCATATTGGAGGCTCTGTTCTATTTGAATGTACAGATTAATCAATACCATGACTACTATTTCCAGAAAGCTTCTTGCTGAAATTATGAAATGGTGTGTTTAGGCTTCACAGCTACAAAACATGATCTTCTAGGTGAAAGAAGATGAATAGCTTCAAAGAAAGGTGCCCCCTCCCTTCCTGCCCCAGGGAAACATGACCAGATGATGAAGAAAAATGACTCAGGACCTGCCTACACCTCCCGTGAAATGTTCCACTTCTTGAGCATTTTATTCAACCAGCATCAGGCTGGTGCAGTGCATTAACACTGTGAGTTTCTTGTGATGTTTTGTGACTGATAATATTTTCCTCCCAAGTTCTCTATAAACACTAAAGCAGCAACAGTAGAAAAA
>NW_011494739.1:6153945-6178791 GCF_000754665.1 Bison bison bison
AAGGTTACCATAGATTATACAGTCCATGGGATTCTCCAGGCCAGAATACTGGAGGGGTAGCTGTCCCCTTCTCCAAGGGATCTTCCCAACCCAGGGATCAAACCCAGGTCTCCCACAGTGTAGGTGGGTTCTTTACCATCTGAGCCACCGGGGAAGCCCAAGAATACTGGAGTGAGTAGCCGTTCCCTTCTCCAGTGGATCGTCCCGACCCAGGAATTAAACTGGGGTTTCCTGTATTGCAGGTGGATTCTTTACCAGCTGAGCTATGAGAAAGCCCTTAGATGCTTTGTTGCATGTCTGGGAGCAACATCTCCAGACTACACGCCAGTGCTAGCAGCACCCCCAGTTGTGATAATGAGAAGTGTCTGTAGACATCGCCAAATGTCCCTCCAGACATCGCCAAATGTCCCTCCCTGGAGGGAGAGGGCAGAATTGCCTCTGGTTGATGAGCTTACTGTGGTTGAGGTGCCTTGGTGACCAGCATAGAAGAGAAAGTTCAGAGCGTGTCATAACCACACACCCCAGCTCTCACACTCCCAGTTGTTTCCAGTGGCCCCTTGCCCTCCACACCAGAGAGTATAATGCAGAGGAACAGGGAGATGCTTCTGGGGTCAGAGAGGCCTCAGACCCAAACTGCCTATATCTTTCAAGCATCGGGGAAAGGAAATCTGCTTACAAAGGGAACTCTTCACACTCTTTGGGACTCTCCAGCATGAGGCTCTTTGCAGGAAATGTCCATTCCTGTCGTGAAGTCTGTTTCTACAGAAAACTGTCCTAAGGCTGTTGGGACTGGTGATTTATCATCTTTAATAACAATGCAAATTTTAGCATTGCGGCAGTATTTACAAAAATTGTATATGACCCTGAAAACAGTTCTGTATTGAATTCCAGCCTTACCTAGTGGAAACCAGGCTGAGAGATAGAGAGATCATCGGAAACTTGCTTCTAGTAAGTGTTAGATGGGGTGTCCCCTGGACCTTGTGATTCTGATCCAACAGCAGCAACGACTCAGAGCACTGGTCAGCATGCTGGGCACCCTTAGATTTTAACACCAGTTCTACCAATGATAGATGGGGCATTTTGATACACCTTATGATTTCTATGAACTTATATTTTCTGGTCTACAAATGTGGATGAAAAGAAAAGTAACAGCCTCATGTGAAGTGAAGTAAAGTCTCTCAGTCATGTCCGACTCTTTGCGACCCCGTGGACTGTAGCCCACCAGGCTCCTCTGTCCATGGGGTTCTCCAGGCAAGAATACTGGAGTGGGTTGCCATTTCCTTCTCCAGGGGATCTTCCCGACCCAGGGATTGAACCTGGGTCTCCTGTATTGCAGGCAGACGCTTTACCCTCTGAGCCACCTCATGAGGTTGTTTCAAATATCATACATGAGACCGTTAGCACATTGCTAATATAATGAGTAACCAACAAGTGTTATTCTGTTGTTTGGTCACGTCCAACTCTTTGTGACCCTGTGGACTGTGGTGTGTTGTGATGCTTCATCATTGGTCATGCAGGTGCCAGCAATGCCCAGACGTGCTGTGCCTGTCCTGCCTTCCCAGGGGCCTGCCCACGTGGAGGCGTAGCTTCTCATCTCTGCCTCTGAGGCTCGGCAGCACGTGATCTCTGGGGGACGATCACTGACCTGACCAGGCTGAGGGGTGGGGGCAGAGAGAGCTGGAGGCTGACCTGGAAGCAAACAGAGACCAAGCACAGGTCCCCAGTCCACACTTGATCATTTCACTTTCATCTCCTTTTTACTGCCATCAGAGTAAACCAAGGGCCGCTCTGACCATTTGTTGTCAGAAGTTCTATTATCTTTCATTTTTCTGTGTTTCATCTCAAATACAGAGGAGGAAAGGGAACTAGAGGAAGGGATAAAATGTGCTCCTTGGTCCCAGATCTCCAAATGTCCTCATGATTGTCGCTCATGAGGCTGACTGGTGAGCAGGCAGAGTGTATGAGTGCTCAGTCATATCCAACTCTTTGCAATCCCATGGACTGTGCGGGATGTTTCAAGGGGGGATCCTGTGTGTATAAAACGACTGGGCCTAAGAGTTTGTGAAGGTAGGATGTGTGGGCCTGTTTGTGGGAGGTGCTGGTGAGGTAATGAGTGTGATTGGGTGGTGTCCCCGGTCCGCAGGACTGAGCTATTGTCTGAACCAGCCAAGGTTTGCAGGAGGAGCCCAGAAGCTACACATTCTCACAGTCCAGCAGACTGAGGCCATGAGCATAGGTGGCCATGTGGGACAGAGAGGTCCCTGTTGAGGATGGACTGTGAGAGCTCACTCTAGGCTGCCCCCAAGCCTGTGATCTCTCAGTGAACAAACAGGACACAGGTAAACTGAAGAGTAAGGGGCGGGTGACCTCTGAGCTCTGGGGCAGACTCTGGGCATGAAGGAGGCCAGGTGCTGCCTGCATCAGTTCTCCTGGGCACCTTGGATGTGTCCCCTGCTGTGGGCAGGCCAATCCACAAAGCTCTGCAACTCCACCCTTGGCTGGAAGGAGCCCTGAATGTAAGGCTGATGAGGCCCTGGGCTGGCTTGGGGATTTATCCACCCAAAGATGCCATGCCTTCTTTATAAACTGGGGCCCCCAGCACCTCCTTACTGCCTCATGAGGTGTTGAACTAGAGCAGCTGTCTGGGGAAGTGAGTATGATGGCAGCTTGGCCCAGGAAAGGACCTTGGACAGCAGCAGACTCAGCGAAATCGGTGGTTGACTCCAAATTGTTTAAAACAGACTTTAGTTAGACTTTAGACTAACTTTAGAGGGTTAGTTTAAAACTAACCGTCTCTAAACTCCAGAGCTTGTCTCTACTGATCAGGAGATGCCAACATTGCTGAATTCATGAGGAGCATGATGGTGATGACAATTCTAGTAACATTTATTTCAGACTTACTGTGTGCCAGGCTCTGTGTTAAGCACCATATAGATATGATCTGAAAAAATTCTCAGAATAATCCAGGAAGTATTATCCTCATTTTCCAGGTAAAGAATCAGTGCTGAAGGGGGCTAAGTAACTTACTTGTCATCACTAAGTACTAGTAAGAGGCTGCAGTAAGTCAATGGCAGTCTCACCAAAAGATATATCTACCAGGAACCCATGAATGCCTTGATGTGGGAAATGTTTTGCAGATGTCATTAGGGATCACAAAATAAGATCATCCTGGACTATCTAGGTGGGTCCTTAATCCATGGACACCTGTCCTGATAATAGACAGAACAGAAGGTGGAGACACGTAGAGAAAGAGAAGGCCATGTGCAGATGGAGGCAGGGATTGGTATGATGCAGCTGCAAGCCAAGGAAGCCTGGAGCCGTAAAACCTGGAGTAGCAGCAAGGAAAGCATCTACCTTGGAGCCCTGAGAAGGAACCATGCCCTCTCACACCTGGATTTCAGACATCTGGCCTCTGGAACTGTGAACTAACAAAGTCCTGTTGTTTTAAGCTGCTGAGTCGGTGACCTTTGTTACCGCAGCCACAGGAGAATGAGACAGAGGCTCAGCCGACACTGGGGCTCAGACCATTGGAGTCTTGGGATGTGATGAATATACCACTCCCGTACTCTTGCCTGGAAAATCCCATGGATGGAGGAGCCTGGTAGGCTGCAGTCCATGGGGTCACTAAGAGTGACACATGACTGAGCAACTTCACTTTCACGCATTGGAGAAGGAAATGGGAACCCACTCCAGTGTTCTTGCCTGGAGAATCCCAGGGACGGGGGACCCTGGTGGGCTGGCATCTAAGGGGTCGCACAGAGTCGGACATGACTGAAGCGACTTAGCAGCAGCAGACACACAGTAAATGTGCAGTTAACCCCACAGTCTCAGTGTGGCCTCTTCTGCTAACAGTCTAGGGAGAGTACTTTCCTTGAGATGTTTTCTCAATGAAACCAGGAGGAACTGGTGACTCTTCCCCAATGAGATGAGTCATGTTTGTGTCCGTGCCACAGCCGAGACTTCATCCTTGGAGCATACATGGTGACACCATATCCAGAGGTGCAACACGGGCAGCTGGGAGACGTGATTCTGTTTCTGCATCATCAGCAGATTCAGGTTTGGGAGTTTCAGTCGGGCAGTCAGTGTGGTGATGAAGGGCAAGGTGTGGGAGTCAGGGGACCGTGCTCCTAATTCTGGGAAATTGTCTACTATTGCCCAGCCTTGGTCTTCCCACCCAGGGAGTGGAACTTGAGATCATGCAGGTGAAGCATTTAGCACAGGCCCTGGAAAAGGGGAAAGAGTATATATACGTCTTGGGTTGGCCAAAAGGTTCATTCATTTTTTTTTTTCTTTTTTCTGTAAGATGAGTCTAGTAGTGCTTAGTTGTCTTTTACATCATTTGAAACAGTTTTGTTAGATTGTATTGTGACAGCTGTCATATCAGCATGCATTAAAAAAAGCTTATCAAAACGGGTGAGTTTTGGGGTAGCCATTTGTAATATTGCACATGGAAGAAAAAAGCAACATTTTTGGTATATTATGCTTTATTATTTCAAGAAAGGTAAAAATGCAGCTGAAATGCAAAAATAGAAAGGTATGTGCACTGTGTGAAGAAGGTGCTGTGGCTGACTGAACGTATCAAAAGTGGTTTACAAGGTTTTTTGCTAGAAATTTCTTGCTGACTGATGCTCCACAGTTAGGTAGACGAGTTGAAGGTGATAGGGATCAAATTGAGACATCTATTGAGAACAATCAACATTATATCAGGTGTGAGATAGCCGACATACTAAAAATATCCAAATCAAGTATTGAAAATCAGTTTCACCAGCTTGGTTATGTTCATCTTTTTGATGTTTGGGTTCCACATAAGGTAAGCAACAAAAACCACCTTGACTGTATTTCCGCATGTGATTCTCTACTGAAATATAATGAAAGCATTCCATTTTTAAAGTAAATTGTGATAGGTGATGAAAAGTGGACACGAGACCATAATGTGGAATGGAGGAGACTGTGGGGAAAATGAAATGAACCACTGTCAACCACACCAAAGTCTGCTCTTCATCCAAAGAAGGTGATGTTGTGTAGATGGTGGGATTGGAAGATAGTCCTCTCTTATGAGCGCCTTCTGGAAGAGCAAAGGATTAATTCCAATAGGTACTGCTCCCAATCAGACCAATTGAAAGCAGCACTTGATGAAAAGCATCCAGAATTAGTAAACAGAAAATGCATAATCTTCCATCAGGATAACCCAAGACCACATGTTTCTTTGATGACCAAGCAAAAACTGTTACTACTTGACTGGGATGTTCTGTTTCATCTGCTGTATTCACCAGACATTGCACCTTTAGATTTCCATTTATTTCAGTCTTTACAAAATTTTCTTAATGGAAAAAAGGGACTTCCCTGAATGATTCTTTTTTTTTTTCAATTTAATTTTATTTTTAAGCTTTACAATATTGTATTGGAATGATTCTTTTCTCAAAGTGATAAAAAGTTTTGGGAAGATGGAATTAAGAAGTTGCCTGAAAAATGGCAGAAGATAGTGGAACAAAATAGTGAATATGTTGCTCAATAAAGTTCTTAGTGAAAATGAAGAATGTGTCCTTTATTTTTACTTTAAAACCAAAGGAACTTTTTGTCCAACCCAATATTTTAAATATACATATTTATAATTCATTTATACATATATTTATTATATATTTGTATATGTATTATTTTATGTATTTGTATAACTATATGTAACAGTAGCTTATTTATTTGAAACATGTATTTAAAAACTGTTTTTAATCACAAAAGTTATATTGTTCATCTTGAAGTTTCACATTTTTGAAATGACATATAACTAGGAAAAGAGTGCATATAAAATAAGTTAGAAGCAAATGGTAAATTTTTAGTGTATAGCATGTGCATATTTCCTCTTCGCTGATGAGTTTCTTTACTTAAAGTTTGGATCTAATTGTACATAGTACTTTGAACTCTCTTCTTTTGACAATACACGGTGCATGTTTTCCCCTGTGGTTAAATATTCTTCTTCAAAGCCATGTTTAATGGCTTGCTATGTTCCATGTCGGAGTTTCCATGGGGCCATGGACTGAACGACGTCTACAGACACAAAACAAGAAAGACAGCTTTTGGAAGGTAGTGTGTGCAGAAATTGTGTGCATGGAGATGGTGACAGGAAGCAGGCAAAGTCCCAATGGCTCCCTCAGAATATGCAGCTGGTGGGGTCCCTCTCTCCCTCCAAATGGGCTGTTCCAATACCTCTCTTCCCCCTCCCTGCATGGCATAAAACTGCCATTTCCTTGAAATTTTCCAGCAAGGTACCATCAAAGTACAAATTTTGCCAATCTGAATGTGAAGAAATTCTATCTTGTTTTCATTTGCATTTCCCATATTGCTCAGGAAGTTAAAGATATTTTCCATCTGTTTTTCCCATCTCCCCTTCTGTGACTTGCCAATTTCCCCATTGGCTTCAGTGCATTTTTCTTATTAATTTTTAGAGGTCTTTGTAGTCTATCTAGATACTATTTCTTTGTCAGTAATATGCATTGCAAAGACCTTTTTTTTAGACTGCAACTTGTTTTACTCTGGCTTATGGTATCTTTCGTCAAAAAAAGATTTTGAAGTTTAACGTAGTTAAACTCATCTATCTTTCTTTTATCACTTGCGCTTTGGATTTCTTGTTTAAGATGTACGTACTACTCCAATTCTACAGATACAGTAGCTCTGTGATATGGGAAAGGCCTCTCTCTGGACCAAGGTTTCTCATTTAGTGAATTCTCTTCACCGAATCATTTTGCAGATTTATTAGAATTTACTCATGTAAGATACTATGGCTCTCTCTTTTTCAAGGGTTTCCACAAAACAATACACAGTCAAGCAAGAATTAACCACACTTCCATGACTCTAGGAACCACTGGAGAAGGGATGGCCCCCAAGAATCTGGTAAAAGCTGTGA
This sequence comes from Bison bison bison, assembly GCF_000754665.1. NCBI lineage: Eukaryota > Metazoa > Chordata > Mammalia > Artiodactyla > Bovidae > Bison > Bison bison. The sequence goes on from NW_011494739.1 coordinate 6,160,844, forward strand.
ACTAGGAAAACATACCTGATTGTATACCTGATTTTAGGGCCTTCAGGTTCCCTGGCCTTTAGGAATCCTTGGTTAAAAGCTGCAGATGCCACTAAATTGGAGTTTAATGGTAGTGTCAAGAGATGCCAGAAATCGACGTACAAGCACCCAGGTGGCCAGAGTCCTGTGGATGCTGAGTTCTGTGCTCCTTCTCACTGCTATAGCTTGCACATGCTGAGCCTTTCAGGGGAGAGGAGCCTGCCTCCTTTGAAAACTCTTATTGACAGCTCAGAAGACTGCCTCTAGCGCTTATTTCCTCACCTCCCTGGGGGCAGGGTTGAGCATCACCTTCCAAATTCCCACAGCTCCTCCCTCACATCTTCCACTGCACTCACAGAGTTCTGATATTTGCTTATGTATTTGTTTTTCCAGGTTGACTTTGGATGCTTAAGAGCAGAGATCACATTTTAGTTTCTTGACTTCTTTGGCCTCTCATTGTTCAGTGCCTGTACCATAATAGTTAATAGGAGTTTCAAAATGGCAAAGTGCATGGGGCTTTCCAGAATTAAAAGGCAGGGGAGACTCATGTGAGTGACTGTCTTGTGTCTATTTATTGGGGTGAGATAATATATACCTTTGGGTGGGGGCACACATGATTTGTGACTCTTCTTTAAAAAAATATTTCCCCCAAATATCACTGACTTGTCTTGAATCAAAACTCAAGTTCAAGAACCAGGAACGCATGCCTCCACCATGGGTGTAGTATGAGCCTGGGGGACTTCAGCACTAGCAGAGCCCTGCAGAGGGACAAATTGCCCATGTTGGAGAGGTCTTGGCATCTGGAGCTGCTCTGTGGCTCTGAAGATTCATCTCAGCCTCCCTGTGGGGAGGCCACATCCTCAGTGTACCTTGTTTGGTATGAGTACCCTGAGTTTGGTATGAGCCACAGATAAAGCTGACAAGCCAGCAGCCACAGTGAAACAAATTGCCTCAGATACACACACATTATCTGGCTGCAGAGTTAGCCTCCCTCTTTAAGCCCTAAGGACAAGGCAGTCCTTGTAGACAAGGACTGCTACATTCGAGAAGAAAGAATCCCTCCCTCGAGGCTTCTGCCCAAACATAAGTCTGTGGCTCCACTCTGGCTCACTGCCCTGGGGACCCTGGTGAGGTTCAATCCCCAAAAGAGAAGAACTGGATTCCAGCGAGTGTCCAGTGCCCAGAGGGGAGTGATGCTCCTGCCTGCCTACACCTGCCAAGATGGCGAAGCTGGGGTCACATCCTGCTGCCTGTGTGCTCCCAGGAGTGGGAGGAGAAAAAGTGTCTGCCTCCATCTCTATGTGTGTTACACACAACTTGACCCGTGCATACAGGAAGGAGAGAATGAAGAAGGGAATGGATGCTTAAAACAGACACAGATACACAGACACTGTGCTGACCATACATTCAGCTGTGGGGTGATTGAACAAGTGGTGCCCTGGTAGTCTTTCTGGTCAGCTCAGCCATTCAGTAGAGACATTGAACATTTTAGTCACTTCATCCCAGATTCTCTATTTCTTCCCCACCACCCTCTTTCTCTTCTTCCTTATCAATATCTTACATCTGAATGGTCCCATAGCCTTTGTCTGTCCATCATTTTTTCCCATGCCATTAAAAACTCTGCAATTTTTATGGCTACATACCCTGCCATAATTTAGATCGCCATACCTTTGTTCTTGGCACTTCAGATTTTTCACCAGTATTTACCATTGTAACTATATTTACCATTGTAACTATCAGTTCTCTGACGTCTTCATTCTTAATTTATTTGTCTTCATCTGAGAATATTTCTCAGGATATTTTCCTATGAGGTTGATAGCATCAAATTCTGTCCATAATGCATTCTGTTAATTTTTGTTCCCCAGCTCTATACATTGTCCATTTCATGTTTACTTGAGTACTGAATAAGCATCTTAGCTTTCAAAATGTCTGCCAAGCTTCTAAGTGACAAATGCTATATTGAATTCATTTAGTTTCTGCTATTTGAACATTTGAATTTCCTTTTGTGATTACCTATTCAGAACTTTTGAACATCTTTTATGGAGGTCTTTCTGGATTTCTTATTTAGGAGATCTCTTTCTGTATTAAGAACTTAATAAAAATATTATCTCTGAGTTACCACTTCCCTTTTAACACTGTGGTCATTAATCCACAGAGAATTTACTTAAGTGTAAGTCATGAACCAGAAAGCCAGCTTTGTTTTACCCTAAATGATCACCTGGTCATCACATCTGTTGAATTATCCACTTTTATCACAAAGTATCCCTGGGTTTAACTGGGCTTCCCAGGTGGCGCTAGTGGTAAAGAATGTGCCTGCCAATGCCAGAGACATGAGATGCAGGTTCAATCCCTGGGTCAGGAAGATCCCCTGGAGGAGAGCATGGCAACCCACTCCAGTGTTCTTGCCTGGAGAATCCCATGGACAGAGGATCCTGGTGGGCTACAGTCCATGAGGTTGCAGAATCGGACATGACTGAAGCAACTCAGCACCCAGCACATCCCTGGGTTTGTTTCTAAATTTTTCTTCTGTCCCAGTGATCTCTTTGATTGTTTCTAGATGGGAGCAGACTATTTTAATCTAGTGTTCATGTTTTGTGAGATAATCCACACTTGTGCTCTTACCCTCCCTCCCTCCTTCCTTTCTTCCCTCCCTCCACGTCTCCCCATCTCTTCCTATTTCTCTCCCTATCTCCCCCTCCTCCCATCTCCTAACTTTAAGGCTGATCTTATGCATTTATTCTTCTTGGTAAACTTTAGAATCGTGTTATCAAGCTTCAGAAAAACCCATGTTGGGATTTCAATGGGAATTTCATGAAATGTGTAGTTCAATTTTAGAAGTCTTGATAGTTTTGCTACATCATGCTTTCTTGTTCAAGAATATAATACATCTTGCTATTTCTTCATCTTTTGTGTTTCTTTAAAATAAAAGCTTTAAAATATTTTTATGAAGTCTTAGACATTTGTTGTCAAGATTATCCTGAGATATATTTTGTGGCTCTTATACATGGAATCTTTATTATATTTTTATCACTGGTTATTATGTGGATTTATTTATTAACAAGTCACTTAGTAATCTCTCTTCAATACTCCAGTAACTTTTTAGATGGTTTTCTTTTGTTTTCTAGGTAGACTTTTTGAGTTTTAAGTATGAAAATAATGATCTTTGTCTCTAACTTTACAACAGATCATTTTAGAATGTTTAATTACTTTTCATAGAACAGTGATAAGTGCAAAGATGGTGAGGATTTTTGCCTTTTTATAGACATAAGTGAAAGGCTGTAAGTATTTTACTGTTCCGTGTGATATTACATGAAGATAGTTATTCTTTACCATGACAGCAAATTTCCTTCTGATTTGATTTTGCTAAGAAGTTTTTGTCAGAAAATGAACGTTGAATTTCCTTAGATGCCTTTCTATGCCTACATCTATGTAGGAGGCAACGATAAGATTTTCTCAGTTAACCTCATAAAATACCTTACTCTAAATATACAAGTACTTTTGTAAGTACTCCTACCATTAACTTTTCTTTGTCACTTTGTTGGTCTGTCTTTTGTAGACATGCTTGGATATGGGCTTACCAATATGAGGTATTCTATCAGAATGCAAAGTTTAACCCATTCACTTTTTTGTTATAATAGATATGATATACTTTATCTTCTTTGTGTCATCCTGTTTTCTGTATTTATGCTTCCTTGTTTTCTTTGCTACATGGTTTATATTGTCTTTAGTCATTTTGTCAAGTGATCGTGAAGATTTGTCCTGCTTTTTATTGCCATTAATAGTTACCTTTAAGTGTTAAAAGAAACACCAAAACATATATTTCTGTAGTTATTAATGTCAAGAAGGACAAATATCCATTGTGTCCCCTTCACACAATAAAAGGAATATACCAGTTAATAAAAAGTTTGGCTAAAAGAAACAGAAGCCATACTCACTGTGGCTTAAATAACTAAGGATTTACTTTTCTTAAAAGATGAGAAGCCTGAGATAGGCAGTTCTAAGCATTGGTTCAGTAGCTCAACAGTGTCAGAGCTAAGATCTCTGCCAGTCTCCTCTTCATAGAGACGATATGGCTGCCACAGCACCAGTCATCATATTGACATTCAAGGCAATAAGAATAAGGGAAGGTCTGTGCTAGCTGTTTCTGTCTCAGAACTCCTAACACCTATAAGACTTTGATTAATATCTCATTGGCTGTAACTGCCATGTGCCCTTATCACCTGAGCACAAAGGATGTTCGGGGAGAGAGCATCTCTCCTGCCCAGGTCAGGAAGGTGGCAAGGAAGAAGGTATGCCAGCCCCGGATTAATTTATACACTTGTGTTTCCTCCCATCGTAATGCCCTCTGGGGACCTTCCCACCAAATGAATATTTTCTTTTATAAGTTGCATTAAACAATTGTCAGTTAAAATGAAGGATGACTTAAAATTTTCCCAGCCCACAGTAGGTGGTTAAAACCCATTAGTTGAGGCATCTTTTCCAGCCTATTCACAAATCACCTTCGTTTAAGTGGCTTTGCTTAAATTGCCAAGTTCTATATCCTTTATTCTATGATCTCATTTTTTATCTGCATTTCATTCCGACATTATTGCCATTTTTATTCCAAGTAATAACAAAATACATTTTCTTTCAAATAATTTGTATTGGGTTATCTATGAGAAAAACTCCTTCAATAAAAAACACACATAACAAATACTGTCACCAGCATCAGGAAAAAACAAACAGATATCTATCTCTGCCCACACTGCTCTCTGATGTTATAATGCATTCATGTTTAGATACTCGGTCTGTCTTGGTTAACTCCTTTATGGTTTTAGAGCCTGTCTGGTTTAACACTGGGACTTGAGGGGACAGGGTGTTGACTGCAGACATCTGTTCCCACTCCTCAGACCGCTCAAGTCAGGAAGAGGCTTACTTTAAGGCTAGATGTTTCTCTGCAGAACCTGGCATGTTTATGTGTGTGTTGTAAATTTTCAGTTCAGTTCAGTCGCTCAGTCATGTCTGACTCTTTGCAACCCCATGAACTGCAGCATACCAGGCCTCCCTGTTCATCACCAACTCCCAGAGTCCACCCAAACCCATGTCCATTGAGTCAGTGATGCCATCCAACCATCTCATCCTCTGTCATCTCCTTCTCCTCTTGCCCTCAATCTTTCCCAGCATCAGGGTCTTTTCCAATGAGTCAGCTCTTCACATGAGTTGGCCAAAGTATTCGAGTTTCAGCTTCAACATCAGTCCTTCCAATAAACACCCAGGACTGATCTCTTTAGGATGGACTGGTTGGATCTCCTCGCAGTCCAAGGGACTCTCAAGAGTATTCTCCAACACCACAATTCAAACGCATAAATTCTTCTATGTTCAGCTTTCTTTATAGTCCAACTCTCACATCCATATAAGACCACTGGAAAAACCATAGCCTTGACTAGGTGGACGTTTGTTGGCAAAGTAATAGTTCTGCTTTTTAATATGCTGTCTAGGTTGGTCATAACTTTCCTTCCAAGGAGTAAGCATCTTTTAATTTCATGACTGCAGTCACCATCTGCAGTGATTTTGGAGCCCAGAAAAACAAAGTCTGACACTGTTTCCACTGTTTCCCCATCTATTTGCCATGAAGTGATGGGACCAGATGCCATGATCTTAGTTTTCTGAATGTTGAGCTTTAAGCCAACTTTTTCACTCTTCTGTTTCACTCTCATCAACAGGCTCTTTGGTTCTTCTTCACTTTCTGCCAAGAGGGTGGTTCATCTGCATATCTGAAGTTCTTGATATTTCTCTCGGCAATCTTGATTCCAGCTTGTGCTTCCTCCAGCCCAGAGTTTCTCATGATATACTCTGCATATAAGTTAAATAAGCAGGGTGACAATATACAGCCTTGACGTACTCCTTCTCCTATTTGGAACCAGTCGTTGTTCCATGTCCAGTTCTAACTGTTGCTTCCTGACCTGCATACAGATTTTTATGCATAATTAATTCCACATGTGGGCTTGTGTATGCTCAATTGTGTCCAGGTCTTTGCAAGCCCATGGACTGTATAGCCCACCAGGCTCCTCTGTCCGTGGGGTTTTTCAGGCAAGCATACTGGAATGGGTGGCCATTTCCTTTTCCAGTGATCTTCCTGACCCAGTCAGGAAGTCTTCTGCATTGCAGGTAGATTATTTCCTGTCTGAGCCACCAGGGAAGCCCAGTTGTAACTTAAATGGGCACAATTCAGTTGAAGGTTGGTTTAAAAAAAAAAAAAGAAGAAGAAGAAGAAAGAAAGCCACAAGATATGCTGTGTCTCTGTGGTACCTGAGATGAGCTGCAGTTGAGAGTACCTTCAGGGCCCCATCCTTGCCCTTTGAACCTGCCGCAGAGGCAAGGTAGCCTGCTTCTCTCACCCTCTGACCCACAACTGGGGAGGTCCTGGCAGATTCTCTTGTCTATTGGGCAGTGATGTGGGGAACAAGCCCAGGTAAATTTGAACATGAACCATGAAGCCACAGAGGGGGAGCCGTGAGTAAGTAAGCCTCTTGACTTCGCCCATGCAGGGGACAGTTGATCTGAAAGCTTGGCTTACAAAGATGTGCTTTTGTGCCACAGCTGCCAGGCAGAGTGGACGCCCATGTGGCCTTCTGAGCACAGCCATCGTGGTCCCACAATTTGGCTCTGCAGCCCAAAAGCGGATTTTCCGGCCCTGCAATAAAACAATGTGATTCCCTGAGTGCCAACCCTGGGGTGTGCCCTGAGCCCTGGCAACATCTGTGCTGAGAGTGCTCCTTCCAAGACTGCAGCTTTCTGCTTGGTGCTCACATCTGCTGTCACCAGTCAGCTCTGGTGACAAACAGTCATACTCCATTGGTTTCCTCCCATATTTCCTGGGACATCTTCAGGGTAAAAGGGAGTCTCCAATTATGTGCTCCTATTTTTTTTTTTTTTTTTTTCCAAATCAAGACAATGTTCAGCAACTAATGGCATATTTTAAATATGCCAGGAAGATCTGCATTTTTCTCCAAGGAAGAACCAAGTGACAGCACCTGCTTAAATGCAGCCTCCTTCCAGGTGGTAATCAGTGGACATGCTGTGCAGGACAGCAGGGTATTTTGCCCTGCTGAGAAAAACCCTTTTTGTTTGGGGTGGGTGGGACTTTTTAACATACGTGCTCCTGCAGAGGCATCTCTTGGCAAGGCCTTTGTTAAGACGTATTTCTCAGCGTTTATTAGTGAGATTTGGTTCAGGGAGACTGTCTTCTGGAGAGGTAAAACCTTAGCTAGGAAGGCCGTGTTGGTGGGGCTTTTCCGGTAAGCGGCCTGAGGTGACCCCTAAAAGAGGTGCGCTATTCACTTGACCCAGAAAACCCCACAAAATCATGCAAATCAAGAGGTTCAAATCTTCGTGTTCACTTTAAGAACACTCATGAAACTGCCCAGGCCATAAAAGGTATGCATATCCAAAAACCACCAAGTATCTGAAGGATGTCACTTTAAAGAAGCAATGTGTGCCATTCTGTGGTTAAAACGGTGGAGCTGGTAGGTGTGCACGGGCCAAACAGCAGGGCTGGACGCAGGGTTGGTGGCCTAAAAAGAGTGCTGAATTTTCACTACACGTGCTCAAAAATGCAGAGAGTAATGCTGAACTTAAGGGCTCAGATGTAGATTCTCTGGTCATTGAGCACATCCAAGTGAACAAAGCCCCCAAGACACGGCGCAGGACTTACAGAGCTCACGGTCGGATCAGCCCCTACATGAGCTCCCCCTGCCACATTGAGATGATCCTTACTGAAAAAGAACAGATTGTTCCTAAACCAGGAGAGGAGGTTGCACAGAAGAAAAAGATATCCCAGGAGAAACTGAAGAAACAAACACTTATGGCCCGGGAATAAATGCCGCAAAAAATAAATGCAAATAAAGGTGTTGGTTGTCTTAATTAGTAAATGTATTTCAAGTGTTAGCACACACACAAAAAAAAGAGTTGGTAGGGATTTGGTGACTAGTGATTCAACAGCTGGTACCAGGGTCTTCTGGCTGCAAGAAGGCTGGTTGTTGGGGGAGGGAGCAGCTGGGCGGACGGTCCTGCAAAGGGTGGTTAGCAAGAAACGAACATTGCACACGTCACTGGGCCCACTGGGGTCTGCCTTTCCCTACCCTGTGATTCCCCCAGAATCTCCACAGATGTCCCCAGTGAGAATGTAGTCTTCTTTTTACTAAAAAAATTATTTGGCTGCACTGGGTTTTAGTTGTGGCACACAGGGTCTTCCGTTCTAGCATTCAAACTCTTAATTGTGGCATGTGGGATCTAGTTCCCTGACCAGGGATCAACCCCGGGCCCCCTGCATTGGACTGTGGAGTGTTAGCCACTGGACCACGAGGGAAGTCCCGAGAATGCAGTCTCTGCAACTAAGAAAGCTTGAGTTTAGGGGGTTCCTGCTGGAGCCTCTCCTAGCCTGTGACCTTGGGCAACCTCTGTCCCCCATCTGTAGCATGAGGGCCTTGTTGCAGGATTGTGGAAGGGATTCAATGGGAACATCCTAGACAGAGCTGGCCAGCAGTGCGGGGCAGGCTCAGTACACCCCTCTCTGCCTGGTCGAATGGGGCTTAGGCAGGTTCCTCTCAGCTCTATGAATCTTTAGTCTTCCCTGGAGGCTGTGCACGCGGCCCTTTAATCCTGGAATGAGGTTTCCCGGCTGGCTGACTTTCTCTCCATGTTTGATAAAACTTAACCCATAGACTTTTCATAGGAGCATCACTTAGAAAAATCTAAAGTGGAAACAGCAAATGTCCACCAGCTGGAGAGTAAATGACAAAATGTGGTCTATGCATACCTTGAGGGTATTAAGGAGCTCTGATAGACACTACCTCGTGGATGAGTCCCCAAATATGGTGCAAAGGGAAAGAAGGCAATCACAAAAGGTTGCATTGTGTTTGATTCCATTTATATGATGGGCTGGGGGAGGGAGGGTTGGGGAGTGACTGCTGATGAGTGTGCAATTTCTTTTTGGGGTGATGACAGTGATCTAAAATCAGATGATAATGGTGGTTTCACAGTTGTCTATGGGCATGCCTCATTTTATTGTGCTTTACTTTAGTAAGCTTCACTGATACTGCATTTCTTTTTAATAAATAGAAATTTTGTGGCAACTCTGCTTCAAACAAGTCTGTTAGTATCATTTTCCAAGTGTTATTTTAAAATTAAGGTCTGTATATTGTTTTTTTAAGATACAGTGTTGCTGCTGCTGCTGCTAAGTCGCTTTAGTCATGTCGGCCATAGACGGCTGCCCACCAGGCTCCCCCGTCCCTGGGATTCTCTAGGCAAGAACACTGGAGTGGGTAAGATACAGTGTTATCACATATTTAATAGACTGCACTATAGTGTAAACATTACTTTTATAATCACTGGAAAACCAAAAAATTCCTGTGACTTGCTTTATTGTGATCATCATTTAGCTCTGTAACTGAATCTAAAATATCTCCAAGATATGCCTGTAAATATAAAAATAATTGAATTGTATATTTTAAATAGGTAAAGCTGTGAGTTGTACAAATTAAATCTTAAAGTTGTTAATTTAACAGAAAATGAATTACTGTCCTTCAATGTCTGTTTTGTCTGCATGGTATACCACACATACTTTTGTATATAATGTATGCATTTATATCCCTTGTACACAATGCATATGTTTATGTGTAAGACAGAAAATTATCAGAGAGAAACTTATACTGCTGCTGCTGCTGCTGCTAAGTCGCTTCAGTCGTGTCCGACTCTGTGAGACCCCATAGACGGCAGCCCACCAGGCTCCCCCATCCCTGGGATTCTCCAGGCAAGAACACTGGAGTGGGTTGCCATTTCCTTCTCCAATGCATGAAAGTGGAAAGTGAAAGTGAAGTCGCTCAGTCGTGTCCGACTCCTAGCGACCCCATGGATTGCAGCCTACCAGGCTCCTCTGCCCATGAGATTTTCTAGGCAAGAGTACTGGAGTGGGGTGCCATCGCCTTCTCCGGAAACTTATACTATGTTTTACTTAATCAAGTTAGATTAATGCAATGGTTCTCAAACACTGATTCATGGACTAGTGTTATTTAGTTATGAAATATTAAAAAAAATAAGACAAAGTAGGTAATAGTACTTTATCAATTCTTTGGGCACCTGATGCAAAGAGTTAACTCATTGGAAAAGACCCTGATGCTATGAAAGATTGAGGGCATGAGGAGAAGGGGGCAACAGAGGATGAGATGGTCGGATGGCATCATTGACTCACTGGACATGAGTTTGAGCAAACTGCAGGAGATAATGAAGGACAGGGAAGCCTGGCATGCTGCAGTCCATGGGGTCGCAAGGAGCTGGACATGACCGAGCAACTGAACCACAACAACTAAGGTTAATTTTTTAGTTTTGACAAATGTGTTATGTTCATAAGATGTCATCATTGCAAGAAGCTGGGTGAAGAGTATACAGGAACTCTGCCCTATTTTTGCAACTTTTCTGTAAATATAAAAATTCTCCAGAATGGAAGTTTACTTAAATAACCCCTCCCTCCAAGCAACAACAAGCAACAAAACAAGGATGATGGTAATGACTTTAGTACACACTCAAGACTAGAAGACTCTCCTTTATTCTAAAATTATACTCTTTCAACCTTTTGCTGTTAAAGTGTCCTTTTATGAAGTGGAGTTAGATGGAAATTGTATTTGTTTCCCACTTGAGTACATAAAAAATGACAATTCTAGGTGAGTTCTCCAGGGTTGCAACAGATGCTGTTGGGGTCCTGTCCCCATTGTCAGCCTTCAGTCTTGCCTGCATGGCTGGGAGTCTCTAAGACATGCTGTCCACACTGGCCCCTAAGGCCCCAGTGAGACTGAGCCCCCTTGGTCCACACAGGCACCCTGCCCTTTGATGTGCATCCATCATATTTGCTCCTTCCTTCCCTGCCTCACCTCCCCACCCCCAATGGTGTTGGCTGGGACCACTTGAATTTCCTGCTCTGAGAGCCTTGGTCTTCTCCAGGGGTAGCCAAATTAAGTCACTTGAGGCTTGTGAATTCCAAGTCCTGGGGACCACAGACTAAAAGTTAGGCAGAGACATGGACTAATGTATATAGCCCTCAGGATGGCTGTTAGCAACATCCACGCTCAGTGATGGACCTACGGTAGATTCCTGAAGCTGCCACGAAAAAGTCCCAACAATTGAGTGACGTGTGTAGCACGTCTAAGTCTCATGTTTCTGCAGGCTCAAAGTCTGAAACTGAGGCATTGGAAGGGCCCTGCTCCCTCTGAAGGCTTGGGGAGCATCAGCCCTGGCCTTGTCTAGCTTCCCACTGTGGCTGGCCAGCCGTGCCTCTCCTCGGCTCGCTCCGCATCACTCTCACCCCTGACTCTGTCTCACGTGGTGTTAGTTCTCCTGCGCACCTCTGCTTTCCTCCCCTTGTCTCATACTCCAGTCGCGTTGCACTAAGGGCCACCTTACCCCAGCCTGTATCCAAATAAGGTCACATCCTGTGATTCTGTGAGAACATGGATCTTTGAGGGACTCCACCCAACCCCAGGCAGGATGCAGAGAGAAAGCAGACGAGACCTGCCTCAAGATGCTGTCACATGCGTGGGCCTTGTGGGGGTGGGGAGATTTTAACTGAACAAACACACTCATCAGTGAATAACAACAAAGGTGAAGACTTTCCAGGGCTTCCCTGGTGGCTGAGTGGTGAAGAATCCCCTTGCCAGTGCAGGAGATGTGGGTTCGATCTGTGGGTGGGGAAGATCACCTGGAGAAGTAAATGGCTACACACTCTTGTGTTCTTGCCTGGGAAATCTCATGAACAGAGGAGCCTGGCAGGCTTACAGTCCTGAGGTCGCAAAGAGTCAGACATGACTGAGGGACTAAGCACACAGTGGCTTTGCTAGCAGGGCCCACACTTGCTGGCTGCAAACCACAGTAGCGTTACACCCAGAAAAACCACACTCAGCACTGGCTTACAACGTAAGTGGCCTAAGTAATTGCATCTGAAGCCCCATTTGCAGAAAGGGGCTGACTGACAGTTCATTCTCTCTGAGACATTGAGATTGATTACCTAAGAAAGACAAGGAAATCGCATAGGAAGCCCCATTATTGGGGCAAAGTGTGTAACTCTGTAACTCACTAACTGCACTGCGTCCACGGAGCAGGGGGTTCGACGCCGGGCTCTCTGGGAAGCTCTAGATATGAAATGACTTTGCATGATGCAGCTCCGATGCTAAAAGCGCAATGCTCAGGACTACATGATTCAGTGAGAAAATATAAATGGAAAATTACTGGAGCTGAAATTTTATTGCCAAGTTATTTATCTTTGTTATTACTTTCCAAATCCTTTTGTGCGTTTTGTTCACGGTGCTGGATAGAGGCACTCTTACTTACACTTTAAACAGAGATTAGGAGGGAAAAATATTCCTCACGACACCACAAAATACCAGATTAAGTCTCAGCCAGGCCTGTGACTTCTCTCATTACAATGAAATATCTAGACACTGAAGCGACAATAATAGTAAAAAAAAAAAAAGTTCTGCAGTTCTTTTCACAGACAGTTCACATGGCTTCCTATTGATGCCACTTAGCATTTCTTATTAGAATAATAATGTGAGAACAGGGCTCCCAAAGACATGGCCTGGAATTTCCTAATTTCCTAATTCCAGCCTCCAGCTCATCAGGCAGGTATTCTGGATCACTTCCAGGAGGGGATGGGTGACAGTGACCTAGGTGAATCAGACCACTGAGATAATATCAATATTAGTAACAATAATAACCTGCCTTTTCCTCTTATAGAGCTCTGTTTCCTTTTTTTTATTTAATTAAAAATTGCATACTATTTTATTAAATTGAAACTGATTTTCTTTGTAAAATAAAAAAGACATTTAAAACAGATGATACATAAACATACATATTTATATGTTCTAGCAGAAGTTCACATTTTTTTTGCATTCATTCTTTGAGCAATGATTTCCTGCCACATTCAGAGAAAAAAGAACTACGCTTTTTGCTTTTGGTTCTCTTACCTGATTTTTTACAGTAACGCAGCATGGGCAGTGGGGCAGTGTCGCCGTCCTGACACCAGAGCGCAGGGCTGTTCAGGGGCAGGCTGTGGACCAGCAGTGCTGAGGCTGGTACCTGGCAGCTTGAGAGAAATGGTAGAGATGCTGACCCTCAGCCCAGGCCTGGAGCTGAGAGTTGGGGCCCCAGAATCTGTGTGAATAGCACTCCAGGCGACTCTCAGGAGGGTTTTTGGGGTGCAGAAGCCGGTTCCTTTATGGCATCGCAGTTGGATGGCCATAAAGACATTGTTGTATGAGGTTAGGTCCCCTGGGTTCAAATCTCTGGTTCACCACTCCATCACCGCCCTCTAGGACATCAGAAGCGTCAGTTCTTCACTTGCCTGCCTAAAACTAGGCACATTCTTATAGTGAGGGTCAGGTGCGGGGCATTTTCATTGGTCTGCCTCCTCATTCTTCATGTAACCTTCCTAGCCACCCCACATAGCCAGATAGGTGTGACATACCTTCAAGGAAGAAGGGGACTGAGTTTTTGCATGGGCGAATCACGTTCTGAGGCTGATGGTCTGAGTGTCCATCAGAGTCATGCATGCTGCTGACAGAATGAGTTCTGCTGCCCCAGAAACCTGATAGAGTCTGCGGCTGGGCTGGAGGATGTGGGGGATCATACCATCAGGAGGTGGTGGGGAGAAGCATCGGCTAATATGGAAGCAGAGTTCAGGAAACAGCGAGGCAGCAGATTCTGCAGACTGCAGATTCCACAAGAGACCATGACGATACCCCCCACCCGACAAGTTCTTACAGAACTCTGCCCCGCCCCCTCCAAGGTTCGAGTCTCTGCCCCTATTCTTTGTGCTGGCTGTATTGGGTAGAGGTGGTGGGAGCGAGGCTGTGTGGCTTCTGGGGCTCTGTTGAAAAAAGTGAGGCAGAGTTCCTCTGGCTCTGTCTCTCTCTGGACAAACCCCTTGTGGAGCTCTGAGCTGCCAGGCTGGGATTCCTCTCACCTGCGGTCACCATGCTGTGGACAGGGTATGCACAGAGACAGCGAGCAATATCCCATCTTGGCAGTGCGGCATGGAGTCAGACAGGATCTATCTGCTATCAGAAGTAGGGACCTGGTAGCCAAAAAGCACTGATTATGTCCAAAGGGAGCTGTTTTCTGTGAATTTGTGTTCTAACATGAGAATCAGGGATGGGGATTGCACATCAAATAGAAGAGGAAAGAGTGGTGGCTGTCAGGATTATCCCAACAACTTGGATATTTTGAGAAAGGAGCTGAAGAGATGGTAAAGACTTCTAGAGTAGCGCGCTGGGAAACCTGTGGTGGGCCAAGTATTGGCTCCCAAAGATGTCTGCTCTAGTCCCCAGTAGTTGGTGATGGACATGAAAGCCTGGCGTGTTATAGTCCACGGGGTCGCAGAGTCGGACATGACTGAACGACTGAACTGAGCCCCTGGGACCTGTAAATAACTCACCTTACATGGCAAAAGTGACATGGGAGATGTGGTTACATTAAGGACCTTGGGATCGGAGATCACCGTGGATTATCAGGGGGCTCTGTGCACTCTCAGGAATTCTTACAGACCTGGAAGAGGAAGGGGGAGGGGTGTTCAGAGACAAGAGATAAGAGAGGGCCTCCACCCACCACTGCAGTGCTGAAGGTGCAGGCAGGGAGCTAGGAGCCCGGGAATGTACGTGGTGATACTAAGGAGCTGGGCAGGGCCCTCAGCTGACAACCAGCACGCAACTGGGGCCTCGACACCCCAGCAGCAGGGCAGGGCATGCTGCCCTCACCGTGAATGAGCAGGAATGCTTTTCCTTTGAGGCCAGTGCAAACTTCTGCCTTCAGACTGGGGAAGTAGCAAGTGATGTCTAGTCACTGCATCTGTGACCCTTTGCTACAGTGCTTAGTCACTCAGTCATGTCTGACTCTTTGTGACCCCATGGACTGCAACCTGCCAGGCTCCTCTGTCCATGGGGATTCTCTAGGAAAGAATACTGGAGTGGGTCGCCATGCCCTCCTCACAGAAGTAGCCACAGAAAAGGGATAAGGTAAAGAGCTGTGTTGTATCAAATCAACAGAGCTGAGCTCAGCGCAAATTCTGGCTCATCCTCTTAACTATGACCTTGACCTCTTAGAGACTGAGCCTCCCTGCCTCTTACAAAGAAAGAATAGAATGACCCACCTCCGGGGGTTGTGTGTTAATTGACTAAGATTATCCTTGAGGGCAGTTAGCGTAGTAATACCCAACTCATCCTAAATGCTCAATGACTGTGGGATTGAGAAATGAGGGAAAGAGAGCTCCTGAATAGTTTCAGGATTTTTTTTAAATAGATAAACTAGGTCAAGAAGAAATATAGCTTGAATATATGTTGCAGGTTAATTCAATTTTGAAGTCTTTTGAGAGCTTTAGTATTTTCAGCACTCTGAAATTGTAGAGTGCTGAAAATACTCCCAATACATTGAAATTTCATTAGAAGGTAATGCACAAAACCACACCTTATTTTTCTCAAAAGAAAAAGGATGTGAAGGGAAGGAGGAAGGAACACATCATTTTAAAATTCCACTTCCAAATGCATCCATTTTGTGACATTTAAAATAGCAATCAGATCCATATGCCTCAGCTATAGTGTCGCAGAGAGTTGAAAACCAACCACATGAGCATGGGATTATTTCTGTCTGTAAAGGTTAATCTTGGAAGAGAGCAAATGTGCATGTCCCCCATTTCATATGGCCTAATGCTGGGTTTCTCTTTTGAATTGCTTTTCCCTTACACACACACACACACACACACACACACACACATACGTACACAGTCTTTTACCCAACTCATTTATTTGTCTCTTTCTGGAGGGACTATTAATAGAAGTTTGGTGTGTTGGGGTTCAAGTCCTAGCTCCACCACCTGCCAGGGCTTGGGATTGGGTTGGTTCCTTGTCAGCTGTGTCTCCGAGCCTGTGAGCCCATGCCTGTGACATGAAGACTGTGGGGGTAACTGTGTGATGGGTGGGGCTCCTGGAGGGGGGAAACAAGAGAATTCTTATGGGGCACTTAGCAGAGGTGGTGCCTCGGGTCCTCAGGCTCTCATTGTTTCTGGTGCGTTCGCTCACCCAGGCAGGCCAGTGTCTGAGCTGGAGTTTTCCAACTCTAGCATCTCAGAAGTTAATGAAAGCTCCAGGACTGGGCATCTCATCAGCCTGTCCTTCACTTTTCAGCTCCTGGGTGTTCTGCCGATGACTTTGCTGCTGTTTTTCTGATGCGGTGTGCACTTAAATACATTCACCACCCTCCAGTCTGCGCCCTCCCCCACCTCACGGTATGACTATCCAGACTGAGCCCTTGTCCTCAAGTGACCCAGCCAGGCCAGTCTCACGCACATGCAGTGACAGAATCCATCGTCTTTGCTCACTGGTTTATTAACACAAAATTACTTTTTAACTCACGATTACAATAACAACGATTATTGCAATTGAATTGGAATTCAAGGAGCCTTGCGGTGGTTCAATGATTATTTTCATCTTGCCATTACTGATGTTGTTAATAACTCATGAGTGTTACATTCATCATCCGCTCCGATCAGTGTCACGTCACCCGCAGTGGAAGCAGGGGCCTTTATTAGAGCCCCGTCCAAGGTGCATGTCCTTGTTGGCATCTCCGTCAACTTCTGTTTGACCCCTGGACTGTCCCCGGCTTCCGCCTGTCCAGTTGTCTCTGTGGAATTCTCGGGCACGGCAGTATCTCAGTCCTGTTCCCCTAAACACATTCTTCGGTTCGGGAGTGTTTATGCAGCCCATTTGCAGGATGCCATGATGGAAACTCATTCTCCCTGCCTTCAAGCTGGGGAGCAGAGGGAGGGCAGGTTTGCCCACAGACCCTGGGCAATAGCCGCTGTGGGAGGAGTGCAGGCCCTGGGCTGCCACTTTTCTTAGGGAAAGGGTGGGCATGGGGCCAGGCATTCACCCCAAGACCCAGTGGTGCTGCCTGGCATGAGGTGGGGACATCTCTGTATTAGAAAATGGCAGGAAACAGGACTGCCTGGGCAGCAGAGTGCTCGGTCCATTGTGATCGGACCAGGTGAGAACGATGACACATGAGGGAATCCTGAGGTATTGCTGGGAGTCATGCATTTCAGGGTCTCCTTGAGGCTGAGGTCAGGGAGGGGCTGGGGCTCTGTGGGGAGAGCTGTTTGTCTGAAGTGGGAAATCTGCAGACCCACTCCCCGGAGAAGGGGGTGTGACTGTGTGGCACCGAGTGGTTTTGCACAGGACACCGGGGTTGGCAGAGTGAAACGGATACAGACACGGAAAATAAAGGAAGATGAAGGCTCCCAGGAACTCGAAAATGCACGATAGGGTGTCGTGTGTAGGTCTGCAAGGGAGCAGCTTCCCAGTCTGCTGGGAAGGTCGTGCAGGGGGCCATCAGGGTGGCCTCGAGCTCCAGTGAGTGCTGTGGAATCTTGACGAGCACTAGGGAGGCTGAGCAGGGCACTGGCCACCACATCTTAGGTTTCTACATTTTTAATAATTTTTTTTGTCCATTTGCGGAGCCTTTCTGCATGGGAAAGGCTGTGCTTTGGGGGCGGGGGTGCAACTCAGGGTCCTGTCAAAACTGCAAGCACATCCAGGTGACCCATGCCCTTTACTGGCCCTCACCCATCTCTTCAACCAGTATTTCTGAGCAGCTTTTAAAGTACCAGACAGCAGGGCTAGAGCTGTGAGCAAAACTGTGAAGTCCCTGCCCTCACAGGGCTCATGTTCTGGCCCAGAGACAGGCAGGAAGTACATAAGCAGTCACGTGGCTTGTCCTGGGGTGGGTGGGGGGTCATGCTGCAAAGTGAAACAAGCTGAAAGCTGAAGAGATGGCTGGAGACTCCGCTGGGAAAGGTCTTCCTGGAAAGATGTGTTGGAAGGAACAAGTGCAGCCGGAAGTGAGGGACCCACGAG
>NW_011494739.1:6178891-6199060 GCF_000754665.1 Bison bison bison
GGACCCACGAGAACTCCCTGGGGGCAGAGCTGTGCTTGGTCTCACAGTGTCTTTGCAGAAGAGTTGGGGGAGGGCGGCGGAGTGGAGGGTAGCTGGGGAGGGGGCAGACCACCAGAGAAGCACAGCCTGGGAGCCTGGATAGGTGTGCTGAGACTGATGCACGAAGCTGGCTGTGGGGCAGAAGGATAGGTGTGCGTATCCAAGTCATTCAGGGGATCCGAGTAATCCACTCAAATTTAGCCTCTGTGTTTCCTGATGACCCTCAGGTGGAGCTGTGGACAAAGTGTGTGTACTCCTCGGTCATGCTCACAGTGGGATCCGGCAGTGGTACCGGTGGGGACAGAACACACAGGCGTATGGCTCAGCTAGCCCTTCTCAACCAGGGGTGATTCTGCTCCCAGGAATCGCCTGAGACTCTCTGGTTAGAGCAAGACTGAAAGTGACACTTGGCAGGTCCCAGAGAACTTGGATTTCAAACAAAGAGAGTTTCTTCATGTATTCAGTCACAACATCTGCTGAACATCTATCCATCCATGTGCAGGACACCCTGCGATTTGCTCCGTCTCCCAGGAAATCATTCAGAATGTTTACACTACTGCCCCTGCACATTAGAAACAGACCTTCTGCCAGGCAGTGGGGAGCCACGGCGGTGCCACATCAGAATCCAGGAAACTGGTTCAGCCACGAGGTGTGCTGCTCAACTCATGATTTACCTGGGAACTGCAGGTTCCAAATGTCATGAGTGCCCCCTCCCAGGGTCTCTGATTGGTAGAATGTGCCCATGAGGGTCCCTTCTCCCCATCACTGCCCATGGAGCCCCTCTTGGTAAAGGCCTCTGGTTCTGCTGTGCCTTGCTGTGAGCTGTCTACACGCGGGGCCTTCTGCACCACAGGCATTGGTGGTATTTGCTGAATGAATGAAGGAAAGAGTGGTCGTGGTGTAGTGCATGTCACTCAGTCCTGTCTGACTCTTTGTGGCCTCATGGACTGTAGCCCATCAGGCTCCTTTGTCCACGGGATTTCTCAGACAAGTATTCTGGAGTGGGTTGCTATTTCCTCCTCCAGAGGATCTTCTCAACCTAGTGATCAAACCAGAGTCTCCTGCATCTCCTGCATTAGCAGGCCATTTCTTTTTCCTACTGAGTCACCCGGGAAGCCCAGCTGCGGTATAGTGGGTTCAGTGAAGCTCACTGCAGGGGAAGCCATGAGTCCATGTCCAGCATCTTTCCTGCAGAAAGCGGGGACTCTGAGTGCCCAGCACCAGCCTCACCCACTCCTGGGGGTTCCAAGACCAGGATGGTTATTGTGAGCATGTGCACAGCAGCCAGGGACCCGCATGAGCTGGTGGAATGGCTGGAGAAGGAGGAGGGGTTAACTTAGAAGCAAAGAGAGGTCCTGCCTGCAAGACACACTGGAGCTCAAGGCAGATGTTGTTAGGATTTTCAGCTGCAGAACATCCCCCTCCTCCTGCATTAGAGGAGCAGCCCAAGGGTGTTCCCTCCGTACCTCGGACCCTCCTGGAAACCACCAGGACCTTGGACAGGGAGGTCATGAAGATTTTCTGCAGCAACAAAAATGAAACCCAGAACGAATCTATTTTTACCACTTCCAGTGTGGGCTCACCTGACCTGTAATTGTGATGTTCATGCTGGTTTTGCCTCTCCGCCCCTTCCTATCAATTTGATTTGGGAGATAAATATGCTGTGGCATCACTGAGAGAGAAATACACCTCAGAGAGTGGAGTTGGGGGTGCTCGGAGGGCACTGAGTGAAATTTTAATCAGTTCTTTCTGGTCTCTACCTGCTCGTGTAACTAATCACATACATGTGTCCAGAGGGCAGAGCTTGGCACAATATGTTTCCATTAACAAATCACTCCTTAATCAGCCTCCCCCACCCAGGGCAGCTCAGGGAGCAAGAGGTGGTCTTTCTGTGACTTGGGATGTTTGGGGGGACACAGCCCAATCTTTGTGTGTGGTGGGCATCCCATGCGTGACCTTTCACCGAGTCAGCTTCTGCGTTTCTTGGCCCCATGGTTGGGTCCGCAGGGACCTTGCTTGCATGGACTCTCCTCCTCCTCTCCTGCTTCATGACCTCAGGGCCTGCTTCAGCCTAGACACTTTAGTCAGTGGCTGATGGCCACTCACTCTCATTCCCACCTTGGGGAGGGGTCTTCTTATTGGGAAAATCATTTTCCTTAAATGTGTCAATACTTGATTCCAACAAACTCCGTCCCTCCTGCTGGAAGTCCAGACCACCCGCTCAGCCAGAGTGGCAGGTGCGTCCTGCGCTGTGGGGCCCAGGTGCACTGCAGGAACCCTGAGCTCATCCCTGCATCTATACTTACCCCGTCTCCAGTGAGACCACCTGCTTTCCTGACCTCACACCCGAACACAACCCAGGGGACAAGTGAAACTTCTTGGTGGTGGTTGCTAAGAGTTCTTGTTACCAAGAAAATCCATGCAAGTAATAGAAACTGCTGTTTGGGTTTTTATTTTTTTTTAAGAGGACAAAAATCAGGGTTAAGCCTGGGTTTCAGTCTCCTGCCAAAATATACTAGAGAAAAATGGAGGGTTTTGTGAAAGGAAACACACCCAGGATCACAGGAAAGGCTTAATAGCTGGATTTTTACCTGACAGAGGCTGTGTCCACTGTGAGATCAGCTTATCTCTTTGTCTCTCCCTCTTTTACCCTCCTTGGCTTTCTCATCAGTAAAATGAGGTTGGAGAAAATAGACTGTCTCATAGGATTGGAGATACTGCTTGTAAAGTGCTTATTAGCACAGGGCCTGGCACACAGCAAGTGCCCAATAAATACTTGGCTGTTAGAATGGAATTACTATGCTTATTAGCAATCAATCAATCAAAAATATGAAAGTCAGGCCATTCCTCAGTGATTAGCCAGTGCATAGGGGAAGGCAGAAAAGAGTTTGGGATTTTCTTTCCAGAATTTCTGTTCTATCTTATTTTCCTGTATCTAGCTCACTTTTCTTCATTAGTCATTAGCTACTCTTTGTTGAATGTTTACTATAGTCTTGGTGCTTTTCACAGACTGTCCTATTGAATCCTGAGTTGTCTGTGACCTCCCCACTTTGCACTCTGTGTGTGTGTAGATCAAGTGTGATTAAGTTTAAGTGTGTTGCTGAATGTTCCAGCCACTGGGTGGTGTGACTGGGATTTGAATCCAAATGGGTGACTCTGAGTTCCTTCTCATGACTGATGCAGGGTGAAGAGGCATCATCGTGGTGAAGGTGCTCTGTATAGCCCGGGTTTACATCTTCCTGGGTCTCTCCTGAAACTCATTCCTGCCCTTCCCAGGTGGTGCAGTGGTGAAGAATCTGCCTTTGGAGAAGGAAATGGCAACCCACTCCAGTGTTCTTGCCTGGAGAATCCCAGGGATGGGGGAGCCTGGTGGGCTGCTGTCTATGGCAGAGTTGGACATGACTGAAGTGACTTAGCAGCAGCAGAAGGAGATGCAGGAGATGTAGGTTTAATCCTTGGGTCCAGAAGATCCCTTGGAGAAGGAAAAGGCAACCAACTCTAGTATTCTTGCCTGGAGAATCCCACGGCTAGAGGAATCTGGCAGGCAGCAGTCCATGGGGTAGCGAAGAGTTGGACATGACTGAGCATGCAGGCACGTTGAAAGTCCATAAAGAAAAAAAAAAATCCAGAATGAAACTTATTGCTATTGACCGACATATAATGGTAAGGATTCTCATGTGCAGCCTCCAGCAGGGGGCTTCACTGTGTCCATTTCTGCCAATGCACCGAGGATGTTCTTGGTGTCCCCCTGGAACCTTCTGGAAATAATGCTTGTCATTGCAGCAGCTACCCAAAGTAGAGAGAATTAAGTTTGCAGCAACATCAAAAACCACCCACCCAATCCATTTTTCTTTGCTTGCAGTTCGTTTTGTATTTTCTTCTCCTATCTCCATCATCTTTTTTCCTCCATGTGACAAGATTCACATCTAATCCTCTATTTAACATACCAATGCTTCTTGCAGAAACTATTATCTACTGTTCCTTAGAGTGTGGGTTCATTAGCCTTTGCTTAAGAGGGGCTGTGTACTGTCGCTTCTCTGCCTGTCTTTGTAGGTTTTAGATTAATTCCTGCTGTGGTCATGTTCATTGGGATAATTTTATCAAGATTTCCTTTCTCTTGTGTTATTACTTGCTTTCTTGGTTACTTTATTAGATTTTAAAATATCTTATTAAAGCCACTTCTTTGCTTCTGACGAAAGTATAACTTTCCCAACTTTGCTCTTAAAAACTTGCAGACCAAACTCTTGTTAGGGCCTCCCTAGAAGAGTGGGGCAGGGCTGGGTGGAAGGGTTGGTGAGAGAAGACTTTCACCTTTTAATATAAATGGTTCTGTATGGCTTTATTTATAAGCGTCAGAAACTCTTTCATTGAATTATTTTAGTCAATAAGAGAAGGCATTTAGACTTGGGAATGTTAATATTTTTTCCTTATAACCTTTTAAAAAAGAGCAGTTCTGCTTTTGAAGATATAGGAATATAACAAGTGTGCTGTGAAATAAATTTTAAGAACTGGATGTTAAAAAAAATTGACTAATGGCGGCCCATCCAGTGAAAATAATGACACCGTAGCTGCATGCAGTTCAGGAAAATGCCTTTCTTACATTTATTTTAATGTATTTGTTGTTGCATCTGGTCTTAGTTGTGTCCTGCAGGATCTTTCACTGCGGGGCACAGACTCTCTTGTGGCAGGCTCAGTAGTTGGGGCACTCGGGCTCCAGAAGTCACAGTGTACAGGCTTAGTTGCCCCACGGCGTGTGGTATCTTAGTTTTCAGACCAGGGATTGCAAGTGGGCCATGGGTTGGTTGGATTCTTAACCACTGGACCACCAGGGAAGTCTTGGGAATATGCCTTAATAGAGACGTTTAAGGCCACTTGGTCTAATTACAGTTTACTGCTCAGGTGCTCAGGTACCGGGTTTTGCTGGGATGTCCAGTGTGCAGAGGTGTAGCTGCGTCCCCCACGTTCACACCACGGAGTGACACCTGATGTAAGCAAATGATTTCCATCTCGGCCTTCATGGAAAGCCACGTGTTCAGTTGTTAAATCATATCCGACTCTTTGCAACCCCAGGGACTGCAGTACACTAGGCTTCCCTGTCCTTCACTGTCTCCCAGAGTTTGCTCAAACTCATGTCCAGTGAGTTGGTGGATCCATCCACCATCCAACATGCCATCCAACCACCTCATCCTCTGTTGCCCCCTTCTCCTTTTGCCTTCAATCTTTCCCAGCACCAGGGTCTTTTCCAACGAGTTGGCTTCTTTGCATCAGGTGGCCAAAGGATTGGAGCTTCAGCTTCAGCATGAGTCCTTCCAATGAATATTCAAGGTTGATTTCCTTTAGGATTGACTGGTTTGATCTCTTTTTGGTCTGAGGGATTCTCAAGAGTCTCCTCCAGCATCATAGTTCAAAAGCATCAGTTCTTTGGCAAAACCCACGTGGATTGGCAGTCGATGAAGACTGGAAGGTGTTTGGTGATTTAGATGATGACAAGCCTTTTGAAAAATGACCAACGGAGCAAGGAGACAGAGACCAGCCCATATCTGGTCTTCACCAAGAGTTAAGTCTTTACCTGGGCAGGTGTCTGCTTCTTGCCTGCAGACAGGTAAGCTGGTTAACTTGTCGTGCAGGCAGGACGCCTGTGGATGGAAAATAAGCTGGGCTTGGAGAGCAACCCCTGATGGACAGAGAGCCTGCCTGCACTTGGCTGACATCCCTGGCGGGCAGCCAGCCTCCTCCCCTAACCAACATCCTGCAGGCACCTCCTCCCTCGCCTTTGTCTCTCCCTTCCTCTCTCCCCCAGTCAGCCAAATAGAAACGCTTTTCCGAAGCTACAGTAGCCAACACATTACCACTCCCTCTCTCTCTCCACACCCCCACAGACTCCCCTACTCACATATGAGATGTGTTACTTAGATACGAATCTAAAATTAATGTATTCAAGCTTGGTTCTTTGGGGAAAAGGGGGATAATCAGCAAATGTCAAAATGTTTCCTCCAGATTTCTAAATGAGTGTAAAATAAAACAATAGAGCCCCCCACCCCCTCCCAGGAATTACTTGGACATCCATTTTCCCATAGACACAAGGCATCTATTTGCTGTTTCCTAGAGTGAATCCAGTTGGGAATACTTAATGCTGAAGATCTCAGAGCTCCGAGGGAGATGCCACCCCTTTCATAAGAGGAGTGCTGAGTCCCAGGGATCTAAGGTGGCACCCTTGGACTCCAGGTGAATCACTCAGCTGTGCCCTCGTGACTATCATGTCTCTGTAGTTCTAGGAGACCCTAGCCACACACCTAGAGTGAGCGCCTTCTCTGGAGAGCTCCGGTAACCTCTAGAATCTCGTATAACTGGAAATCTTTATTGGAATTATCCAAGCCATTACCCCGCTCACTGTATTAGCTCTGCCCTCGAGCACTCTTGACTGCGTATCATGGGGATGGAGTGCTTTGTCAATTGGAACTCAAGCCTCCTGATCTTAATTAGAGATGTGCCAAAGTACCTGAATTTAATGGAGAAGGTTGGCAGACAGTTCTCTCTCCACCCCTCTTGCATTTAATGACTTCATTACTGATTACTGTCCACAGCCATGCAAAAATTAGACATGCTCTGCAGAAAAGCACCAAGGTTGACATGCAGCTACACCGACATGGCGAGTTCCATGTGGAACTCTGCACATTTTGCAAAATGGGGAGGGCCAAAATGTCAACACATTCCCTACCCCCCTGTCCATACTCAGCCCAGCAGGTCTGGGAGGGGATGCTACCTAAGGTAAGGCGATGCATTATTCATGTGCTATCTCCCAGGCACAGATAATTCAATATTCTGCTCTCAATAATCTTTTCCAGTGTTATCTGTATTCATCCTCTCCTTTTGTAAAGAAGGCTGCTAAGTAATTGTTAAATATCTCTCGTGTTCCCGGAATAAATTGGAGATACAGAAAAATAATAGGGATATGATTGCAGCAGATTCATCTGGTCGTGCCTGCCCTGATTCAGGGGGGCAGCACGGCCGCAAAAGCTGCAGCGTCCCTGAACCACCAGGAAGAGCTGGAGTCACAGCTCTTTTTCTAACAGAGAGACTCATCCTGACATCCGTGGCCCTTAGTACTCCTTAATCATACATCACTAGCTCCTATGAGTATGAGGGGGCCAGCTGGTATCATCGGCAGCTTCCTCTCCACCCGTGAGCCAGGCAGTGATCCCAGTCCTGTGGATATCCTGCCAGCCTCATTCTCTTATTTAAGCTAAACATTTCCCTCTGAGGCAGGAACATTGTAACTATTACATCCGTCTGCTCCGCAAAGTGAATTCGCAGGTTCAGATTTTCCCAGTCCAAGCAACGGCTTGTAAGCATGGTAAATACAGCTTGAGGAGACTGTTTCTGTAACACTTGATTGGAAGGAATAAATAGCAGTGGAGTGAAAAGAAAGGTAGAATGTTCCTCAAGCTGCCACGAGAAGAGTGGAGACAGGAAGAGGGTGACTCTGTTTCCAGGAAAATCCACTCAGCGAAGACATGGTTGCTCTAGATTTTACATGGAAAGAAAACATCCAGAGAGCGTGATCTCGGGCACAGACTGTGGGCTTGATCATTCTTCCTCAGGGAGCCATGGGCTGGCTAAACTCAGGGGCTGGTCAGGTGGTGTATCCCCTTCCTCTGAGCACCGGGGATCCCAACAGGAAGGAAAGGAGGTGCCTTTGGAGAAGAGCTCCTGGCTTGGGGGACCTATTGGGCTTTGAAGGTGGATCATGGGAGGGAGGGCCAGCGATGTGCACAGGTAACCCTGTGTTTAGTGCAATCCTAATAGCCTGCTTCAGGTAGGTCTGGGCTTCACTCTCATGGCGGCTATTACGAGCTCCTCTTGCCATTGCCTTGAGCTGCATAGATCCGCTCCGGCACTTGACACCGTATACTGAGAATGGAATCTAAGACCACATGGTCACAGGTATTTATAAACATGTGTCTACCAAGTAACTACTCACCAAGGCTAGTCTCTCTTGCTGTCAAATCTGCTTTATATTCCTGGCTTTTTGGTCATGTTCAATGTATCATTTGTCCATATTCTTCTCCTGTCCCCTGGGATGCTGTCCTGTGCTGCTCTCTTCCTCTGCTGGGGCAACTTTGTTTTTCCCAATACCATCTCTCTCTTCCTGGTCTCTGGCCAGAGCTCCTGGCACGTGCCCCCACCCTTCCTCTGATCACTACTCACAGCTCAGATTTGTGTCCTGCTCTTCAGGAAGGACCTACTCCCTTGACATTCTTGTTTTAGAGCTTGTCACATCAGTCATTAGAAAAGACCCTGAAGCTGGGGAAGATTGAAGGTAAAAGGAGAAGCGGGCAGCAGAGGATGAGATGGTTGGATGGCATCACTGACTCAGTGGACATGAATCTGAGCAAACTCCAGGAGACAGTGAAAGACAGGGAAGCCTGGTGTGCTGTAGTCCATGGGGTCGCAAGTTAGATACAACTTAGGGGATGAACAACAGCAACACATAAGTCCAGAGCCGAACCTCCAGAGGTCTTTGCACAGGCGTAGACACCCCAAACTCACATGCTGTAACACATGGGATCTGCCCGCTGCCAAATTCCTTTCTCCTCCAACTTCTGAGGCCTTTAAATAGAGCCCTGCCCTGCTTTCACACTCCCCAGTCTGGGAGAGAGATTTTTCCCCAAGGCAATTTGTCCCTGCGGGGTTGTAAATGGGCCTGTATTATCAACGCCATTGAAGCTGCAGTCTTCTACTCTGTTCTGAAGTGTCATGTGCCGACGGCATTAGTAGGGTTTGGAATCCAGAACTAAAGGTGTTACCTGCTGGATAGACTGTGAGTGAGCCCATACAGCCCTCATATGATGCTGCACTTGCCAGTCCCCACAGAGCTGCACTGGCTCTGTGACCTGGGCCAGTTAGTTCACTTCTCTGGGCTGATATTGTCACCTGTAAGAGGCATTGGTCCCTTAGGATGCAGACTCTAATGTGTACTGGCATGCGCTGCCTGCTTCCCATTGCTTTCTTCTTGGTTAGCGGGGCCCCCATTGCCCAGAGAGTACATTTGATCCAGAGCAATCTCCCAATCCTCCCTTAGGGATGGGCACATGACCCAGACTGGACCACGCCAATCAGCTCAGGATGCTCACATGATCGGGACTAACCAGTCATCTCTGGGATGCACACCTGACCAGGCAGCCCTAGTCCTCTCCTTGGATTATCAGCTGGTGTCCTCTTAAGATGGAGGCTGGATTCGAGGGAATTCTCAAACATGTAGACTTAGATGGGCCTGAAGTCCCAGGGTTTTCTGGCCATGTGAGTTTATTTCCTTTGTCCCTGCTGGTTTGATTGAGAGTTTCTGTGACTGGCAGCTGACGAATGGCACACAGTGCCTGGCACAGAGTGGATGCTGAGCATTTCAGAATGGGAGCTGCACCCCAGCCTGTGGAAAGACAAGCAAGTGGGTTTTGCTCCCATGCAGGGCCTGATAGCAGGTGGCTGAGTACTGGAAGAATGACCCTTTACGGTCGTTGGAAAGGCCACTTGCTTTGGAAATACCTGGGAGAAACAAAAGGCACCTCTTTAGGCCCTAAGCACTCAGCCTTTTAGCAGAATGGAGAGCTCCCATCCTTAGAATGGGCAGTGAATGAAAATGTATTTCTTCAGTGCGACTCCAATAGACATTTCCTGCTCAACTGGTAATTCCCCCGCACCCAAGAGAGGCTAATGAAAATGCACTTTCATTCCCAATTCCTGCTGTAATTCATTCCTTTTCAGCAGCGGAGAGTATGGCATTTTATCCATGGATTGCAGGCAGAGAAAAGCTTTGCTTTTCTGGAAAAGAAACTGATACTCTTTTGTATATGATTAAATCTTTTTTTTAAATTGTTTTTTATTTTTAAACTTTACAAATTGTATTAGTTTTGCCAAATATCAAAATGAATCCGCCACAGGTATACATGTGTTCCCCATTCTGAACCCTCCTCCCTCCTCTCTCCCCATACCATCCCTCTGGGTACGATTAAATCTTGATGTAACTTGAGTCAACGTTTTGGGGTCAAAGTGTATTGAATTCCTCCCAGCGTTGGTCTTGGAGGCAGAAGCTGTCTTTCTGATGAGCTAAACCAAAGTTAAGCTAGTTAAGGCCCTTGTTGAATAAGTGACAATTGGTAATCTCTCAGAATTTCAGGGACCTAAATAAATTGAGGGAAGTACACGAGAGTTCAAGTGAAGTCTTGTCTCACAGAGCCTGACAGTTGAGCATCACGTAACTGGGACTGACAGTACCAAGCCATGAATTATTCCTGCATAATGATGCCCTTCCATTTGAAGACAAAAGCTGTCATTACTTCATCACTCAGCTGTGTCTTATTTATTCTGGGGGTGCTCTGCACGATCCATGAGAAAACATTTTCTTTTTCCCCCATGGAGGACTGCTGCCTCCATCGGGTGAAAATAGTCCTCTTCTAATCAAAGAACTCACAGTCGATTATCCCCAGAGTGATGAAAGTTCCTGGAGATCACTGTAGGGGGATCAGAAGGAAGGAAATCTGCTGTCTCTCCTTGATTCACTAGCTCTGCTTTTGCACCTTGCTGGAGGGTGTGCAACCTCTTTCCAAGAAGTGACTCCTTCTGATTTCCCCAGACTGTTGATGGGAAAAGTCAGAGACCCATCAACCAAGGGCACTGCTTCTAATTCATTTTGAGGGGCAGTCAAGGGCATTGCCTCTAGGTCACTGGGGGCCTTCTGAGAGGAGACTCCAGCTGTGGGAGAACCTTTGGAGGTTCACAGGGGCCACCTGGGGACCTGGCCAGGGCAGGGTTGGCTCGGCCCTTCCTTCTGGGGCCCCTCAACATGATGTTTCATTTGGCTCCTTTTAGTTTTGATAGACTCAGTGTGTGAAGGGAACCTGCAGGCTTACACCCAGGCTGTGCATTTTGTCAGTGAGGCAAATTAAGTGCTTCTTAGGTGGGTGTTTTAGGACGAGCACTGGAAACTCCTGGGTCCCCTAGTAAGTAAAACTGCTCCTGACTGGCTAGTGCCTTTCTGCTTCTGCTTCTCGCTGGCTGGGAGCTTGATGTCTTAGTCCATTCAGGCTGCTATCACAAAATACCAGACCAGGTTATAAACAACAAGCAATATTTCTAATAGTTCTGAAGTCTAGGAAGTCCAAGATCAAGGTGCCTGCAGGTTTGGCATCTGGCAAGAACCCCCTTCCTGGTTCATAGATGACTGACTTTTCACTGTACCCTCATGTGGTGGAAGGGGTTTGTGAGCTCTCTGGGGTCTCTTCTATAAGGGCACTAATCCCATTCAGGAGTGTGCCACCCTCCTGAACTAATCATCCCAAAGTCCCCAGCTCCTGATGCCTTAGTTCAGTAATGTTAACATAGGAATTTGGGGGGAAATAAACATTCAGACCACAGCCCCTGGGAATGTTATCAACTCTCCCTGTGGCAGGAAGGTGATACTATCTATGTTCTAGTGCTATTGTGGGGAGCCAGCAATTTAACACATAAAAGATGCACAATGCTGGCACAGTCAGAAACTCCAGCCTTTATTTTTCATAGGTCATTGGGCTAAAATATTGAAGTCTTGACAGAGGAGAAAAATACTCTCCTATTTTAGGAACTATCTTATTGTTGCTAGGCACCAAAAGTTAATGTGCATTTTACCTCCAGTGATGGTGCAAGTCCATGGACAGTGATGACGTGATGTACCCAGATTTTGCGCTTGCCCACATCTTCAGGTTAATCCACTTGCACACAGTGGGGTCCTTCACAGGTGAGCCCTTGGCGCTAGAGAGACAATTGTTGTTCAGTTGCTAAGTTGTGTCTGACTCTTTGTGACCCCATGGACTGTAGCATGCCAGGCTTCCTTGTCCTCCACTATCTCCTGGAAGCTAATGAGAAGTGAACGTGTTAGTCACTCAGTCATGTCTGATTCTTTGTGACCCTGTGGATCGTAGCCCGCCAGGCTCCTCTGTCCATGAAATTCTCTAGGCCAGAATACTAGAGTGGGTGGCCATTCTCTTCTCCAGGGGATCTTCCTGACCAAGGGATTGAATTTAGGTCTCCTGCATTGCAGGCAGATTCTTTACCATCTGAGCCACCAGGGAAGCCTACTATCTTCTGGAGTTTGCTTAAACTCGTGTATTTTGAGTTGGTGATGCTATCTAACCATCTCATCCTCTGCTGCCCCCCTTCTCCTTTTGCCTTCAGTCTTTCCCAGCATCAGCGTCTTTTCCAGTGAGTTGGTTCTTCATATCAGGTGGCCAAAGTATTGGAGCTTTAGCTTCAGCACCAGTCCTTCTAATAAATATTCAGGAAGAGTGATAGTTGGGCAATAAAGAAGGCTGAGTGCTGAGGAATTGATGCTTTTGAGCTGTGATGCTGGAGAAGACTCTTTAGAGAGACAGTTGCAGCTTAGAAATTGTTAGTCTAATCTAGTCCAGCTTCCCTCATGGAGAGTCCAGAAGGTGGAGAGTAAGTGACTCTTGTAATCTTTGTGATCTACTAAATACAGTGGTTCTTATAATGGTTGCTGCCCTGTTGAATAGGATATTGGATTTAATGACAGCCATAGCATGAAGAAGCATTGATTTATTTTAGACATAGATTATAGAATGTCCCTTGAGAGCTGGCTAGTAATGACATACAGGATCTCCATTGGGAGAAGGCTGGAGTAGCATTAACTTAAAAACAGACAAAAACATCCCACATTTGGGAACCAAGATGCCAGCTGGGCATACTGGAGCATGTAAGGTGTTTCAGTGTTTAGAAGCCAGAGATTTAGGCTGATCTTAATGAAAACTCACCCAACTCTCAGTCTTGCTTGGTGGAACCCTTGAAAAAGTTATACCTTAAGAATTGCTGACATTCCTATTCCAAATTTCAAAGCTATGGATCATAGCCCAGGAACACAGGGTTGCAGTGACCTAGATAATTTGGGTCCAAGTATCTGTGAGGTGTCAACCAAAGGGTGGAGCTTGCCAGGACATGGGAGGATGAGAGAGAGAGACAGGTGCTAAACTGCAAATGTGGGAAGCTGGCCCAGCTGAGGAAGAAGGCAAAAGTAAGTGATTTAGGAGAATTTTAAGAGAATAGATTCCAAGGAAAATGAGAGATTGGCATTGGAAGGGGAAAGAAATCAAGATACTGGTTTACCTCTTTCCTGGTGATTCTATTTTTCACAGAAAAAAAAAATAAGATTATAGTCATTGCTTGGGAATTTTGACTGAGGTTGGGCATGTCTGTTTGGGAAGGGAGCACATTTGAAGGATAAGATTTTCGTAAGGGAAGTGATTTTATTTCTTCTAACTTAGCACCTTTCTTCAAGCCACCAATCTCCTGTTTTCTGAATAGATGAGGATTTGTTGTTGTTTAGTCACTCAATCATGTCTGACTCTTTGCATTCCCATGGACTGTAGCTCACCAGGCTCCTCTGTCCATGGGATTATCCAAGCAAGAATACTGGAGTGGGTTGCCATTTCCTTCTCCAAGGGATCTTCCCAACCCAGAGATAGAAAGTGAGTCTCCACATAGATAGGGATGGTTTGTGATTCACATATTAACTGTGAGGTGCTTCTGGAATGCATGAGAACGATGCTTAAGAAAAGGGCTGAGTAGTCTCAGCATTGCTTTGACTGAGTTGCAAAGCAATTGATTTAGGCCATCAATTTACTTAGCCAGCACGCCCCGCCTCCCACCATGCACACACACTTGATACGGAAGTTAACTTTGCGACCTGCAGGTGTGGAGTATCACAGGTGGAACGTCGTGGTTTCTGTATAATACTTGCCTCCAGGTGCCCTTGTGAAAACAGCTAAAAATAGGGACCTTTGGAAAGAGAAATCACCAACTGGGGAGCCGAGGACTGGAAGTGACCTCAAAACCCAGGAAGATAAGCTTTCTTGTGGGTTGAGGCCACTGGGAACCTGTGAGGAATTTCCAAGAAGTTAATATCTGCACAGCTCTTACGTTACCTAGACTGTTATTTATTTAACTGCTGCTGGCCATTAAGAATTGTTTTCTTACTGAAAAGTAACCAGCATTTGCAGTAGCAACTTGCAATCTTCATAGCTCTTTCGTACACACGATGCACATGCAAACCAGGAGGCAGAGGGAACAAGTTTTGTTTTTCTGGAAAACAGAGAAAGGTGAAGCTGGGACTTAGATCCAGTCTTCTGACCATCCAGTGCCTATAAACACCCACCTCTCATTAGCATAACTGGGTCATGTGTTTTCCAGTGCCAGCCTAAAGAAAAACATGCCATGAAAGCTGAGGATTTGAGTTTTATTTGGGGTCTCACTGAGGACTCTAGTCTGGGAGACAGCCACTCAGGAGCTCTGAATACCATGCTCTGAAGAGGTAGGGAAGAAGCCAGGATATGTAGGAATTTGCTGGCTGGGGTACACTCAGTAGAGCTTCAGTTCAGTTCAGTTCAGTTCAGTTGCTCAGTCATGTCTGACTCTTTGTGACCCCATGAATCGCAGCACACCAGGCCTCCCTGTCCATCACCAATTCCTGGAGTTCACTCAGACTCATGTCCATCGAGTCGGTGATGCCATCCAGCCATCTCATCCTCTGTCATCCCCTTCTCCTCCTGCCCCCAATCCCTCCCAGCATCAGGGTCTTTTCCAATGAGTCAACTCTTCACATTGGGTGGCCAAAGTATTGGAGTTTCAGCCTCAGCATCAGTCATTCCAATGAACACCCAGGACTGATCTCCTTTAGGATGGACTGGTTGGACCTCCTTGCAGTCCAAGGGACTCTCAAGAGTCTTCTCCAACACCACAGTTCAAACACATCAATTCTTTGGTGCTCAGCTTTCTTTATAGTCCAACTCTCACATCCATACACCACCACTGGAAAAACCATAGCCTTGACTAGACGGACCTTGGTTGGCAAAGTAATGTTTCTGTTTTTTAATATGTTATCTAGATTGGTCATAAATTTCCTTCCAAGGAATAAGCGTCTTTTAATTTCATGACTGCAGTCACCATCTGCAGTGATTTTGGAGCCTCAAAAAATAAAGTCAGCCACTGTTTCCCCATCTATTTCCCAGGAAGTGATGGGACCAGATGCCATGATCTTAGTTTTCTGAATGTTGAGCTTTAAGCCAATTTTTTCACTCTCCACTTTCACTTTCATCAAGAGGCTTTTTAGTTCTTCTTCACTTTCTGCCATAAGGGTGGTGTCATCTGCATATCTGAGGTTATTGATATTTCTCCTGGCAAACTTGATTCCAGCTTGTTCTTCTTCCAGCTCAGCGTTTCTCATGATGTACTCTGTGTATAAGTTAAATAAGCAGGGTGACAATATATAGCCTTGACGTACTCCTTTTCCTATTTGGAACCAGTCTATTGTTCCATGTCCATTTCTAACTGTTGATTCCTGACCTGCATACAGGTTTCTCAAGAGGCAGGTCAGGTGGTCTGGTATTCCCATCTCTTTCAGAACCTTCCACAGTTCCACAGTAGGGCTTATGTCTTGGCAAAAAGAATATAGTTTATCACATGAAACAGATAATGATTTTAGTGCTTTTCTCTGTATGGGAAGATCTGGGATCATTGAAATTCTTCCTGAAATATATGTCTTGAGGGGCCTGTTAGTCCAGAGCACAGAGTGCTTCGTTCAGTCCTCCATCCTGTGCTCCCCTCAGAGTGCACTGTCCGTGGGTGAACAAGATCAGCCACATTCTTGGTTCCTTATTTTGTGCACCCATCACTAGAGAGGTCCTGCATTCTGTAGTCCATGGTCCTAACTGGGAGAACCTTTAATGCCTGAACTGTTTGTAAGGCCTCCTCAGACAACCACTTTGTCTTCTTGAATTTATTTTTCTTAGGGATGGTTTTGGTCACAGCCTCCTGTACAGTGTTATGAAGCACTGTCCATAGTTCTTTGGGCAGTCTTGTCTATCAGATCTAATCCCTTGAATCTATTTGTCACCCCCAGTGTATAATCATAAGGGATTTGATTTAGGTCATACCTGAATAGTCTGGTGGTTTTCCCTACATTCTTCAACTTAAGCCTGGATTTTGCAATAAGGAGCTCGTGATTTAACATATCTCAACAACCACAGATATGCAGATAATACCACTCCAGTGGCAGAAAGCAAAGAGGAAGTAAAGAGCCTCTTGATGAAGGTGAAAGAAGAGAGTGAGAAAACTGGCTTAAAATTCAATATTCAAAAAACTCAAATCATGGCAGCCAGTCCCATCACTTCATGGCTAACAGAAGGGGAAAAAGTAGAAAGAGTGAAAGACTTTATCTTCCTTGGGCTCTAAAATCACTGTGGAGGGTGACTACAGCCATTAACTAAAAGATGCTCGCTCCTTGGAAGAAAAGCTATGACAAATCTAGGCAGCATGTTCAAAAGCAGAAACATCATTTGTTGACAAAGGTCCACCTAGTCAAAGCTATGAATTTTCCAGTAGTTATATACAGATGGGAGAGTTGGATCATAAAGAAGGCTGAGCACCAAAGAATTGATGCTTTTGAATTGTGGTGCTGGAGAAGATTCTTTGAGAGTCCCTTGGACAGCAAAGATATCAAACCAGTCAACCCCAAAGGAAATCAACCCTGAATATTCATTAGAAGGACTGATGCTGAAGCAGAAGCTCCAATACTTTGGCCATATGATGTGAAGAGCTGGCTTACTGGAAAAGACACTGATGCTGGGAAAGATTGAGGGCAGGAGGAGAAGGGCTCAATTGAGTCCGACACTTTGTGACCCCATGGAGTGCAGCCCACCAGGTTCCTCTGTCCATGGGCTTCTCCAGGCAAGAATACTGGAGTGGGTTGCCATTTCCTACTCCAGAGGATCTTCCAGATCCATGGATCAAACCCAGGTCTCCTGCATTGCAGGCAGATTCTTTACCCTCTGAGCCACCAAGGAAACTTTCCTTCTGAGGGACCTTACAGCAAAATTTGTGACTGCCATGAGCTCATCTCTTTGGGAAATTGGAAAAGAAGAAACAACCCCACATAGAATGATATATATGTATTTTATAGATCTTGCCTTTTTGAGAACAACAATAGCAGTGGCCGCCATGGACACTTTTACTTTTAACTTAAAAGTACAGCCAGAAGGCAGGAGAAGGGGACAATAGAGGATGAAATGGTTGGATGGTACCATTGACTCAATGGACATGAGTTTGACCAAACTCTGGGAAATGGTGAAGGATAGGGAAGCCAGGTGTGCTGCATTCCATGGGGCTGCAAAGAGTCGGACACGACTGAGTGACTGAGCCACAACAATGACAGCCAGAAAACATGGCACCATAGCCTCCAAATTACAGCCCCCAAGTGGCTCGATCCCTGAGCAACTGGGTGGGTAAAGGACGCCCCTCCAGTGATGTCCTTATCATGGCTGAGTTATAGGTGAGGAGAACCATCTGGTCTTGCCTGAAACTCTTTCCCTCCTGTTATTAAGAGATTACATTGGAAAGAGACACTTGCTGTTTGGGGGGCTATTAATAACTTCCCATTTGTAGCATCACCCAGATCCCCAGAGAAACGCAGCATTTCACTTACTGCCACCAAACTCTTGCTGGATTGGGTGGATAGACAGACAGGTTCAAATGGGCACTGGGTCTGCCGGTACAGGGGGCAGTGAGGAAGGGGGCGCTTCGATATCATGTCAGGATGGCATTTGAATAGGAGAGGATTCATCATGGCAGGAAGCAAAGGCTTCTCTGGCTCGTGAAAGTATTAAATATAATTCACGGTGGAATGCTCAGACTATATTTAGCTGGATATTGGAAAGGGTGGAAGAAGGATGTGTTTAAATAAAGGTTTGGACAGCTTGTCGTATACAAACTCATCACACTCCATGTACACATATCTCTGCAAGTTAAGAAAAAACCAAGCTGCCATCTGATGGCTCCCCTCCATGGTGGTTTCTGCTCCTGTTCTGATCTCAGAAACTCTGAGCGCAGCAGTTCTCATTAACGCTGATCTTAATGGGAGATATTTGTCTGCTCTGCTCGGCCGTTTCTACTTGTATGAGATTGCCATTTACAACAACAAGTGTAATAGCATCTTTGAGCTTTTTAATTAAAAATTAATTAGGAGATTTAAGAACAAACTCATTGGGGGTTACTGTACAATAACATGTTTACAAAATTAGGTCTGGGCTCTTTGTTCCAGCCACGTGTTTCCATCAATTCTCTGTCTATTAAATGTAATTACGTATGATGCGTCCTCAAAATTATAATGTAGCATTTAAAAAGCAGCTGGGAAAAGTCTATAATTTTAAGTTTGGAATTATGGTAACTATTAAAATGCAAATAAAGGCAATCATGGTTGGTTGGTTGGGGAGTGAGAGGCAAGTGTCTTAAAAACAAAGTTTCAGCCTCGGGGTCCTTTTAGAATGACTTTCTCTCTGTTGGCCTTACCTTCTTACTTCAGTTGGGATGTTTCCTTGGGGAAGCCAGACTGCACAATACAAAGTAATGAGAACAACGAGTGGCGAGAATAAATGTTCTATACATGCCTTTGGCGTGTATTCTAGCACTTACTTCTTTTTAATGAGAGACCGTTGTTGATTAAATGTTTGCTCTGGAGTTATACGTGTGTGCTTCTGGAACACTCTTCATTCTCTTATCAGAACTGGTGCTGTTAGTCACTTTGGAAGCAGGTTCAACAATTGTTTTCTGAGTGCGTCTCTTCCACAGGTAGTCAGTCATATGATGAGAGTGTTTTAATGTCTGCTCAGGCAGGGGTTTAGGCTTCAGGACATCAGTGTTCTTTCTCATCTCCTTGTTACCAGAGATCTGAGGCAGGGGATTCATGTGACATGGTGCATAGACCCCCATCTGCTTGATAACTTTTGTTAAATGGATAGAACTGTGTAACAACTCAAAATTATATGAAATAAGTAAAAACTAGTGCGTCTCAGAGAAGAACTCAGGGTGTGGTTTTGCCACCATCTTCGTTTTCCGAACTCCATGGGAGAGGTTAGTCCGAACTGGAGTTGGAGATTTTCCTTTATATCAATCAGGAACATTGAGCACAAATTGGGCAATTATTCCATGGGGAGGGCTTCACATTTCCAAGCATTGTGTGCTCTTGTGGGCCTTTTAGGAAACATTGTTAACAACAAAACAGGGACTAGTTATTCTGAAGATAACTGATGTATCCTGACAAGAAAAACAAACCATCCTTATATTATATAAATGAGTATTTGGCTTGAAAGGTAGTTTCTAGAAACATATTCATATGTGGAGTCAAAAAGTGCTCGATTGCCAGCATCTGAGATGAAAGGCAAAATGCTGTCCTCTGACAAAGTGTATCGCATGATTCATACAGTAGCCCTAGAGATACGGAGTCACAGAGGTAAAAGTCAAGGACTTTGAGTAAACTTATCAAATGCGAGACTGAAAAGTGAATGTTTCCAAATTAACATTCTCTAGTTGATTCAAGTATACATATGTGCTTTAGCTAATTACTTAAATATTATTAATAGTCATTGGGCTTTTTCATTTTATTCCAGGAGTTTTTCTACCCAAGTTGGTCGAAGTATGCTTGGGGATAACCTCTTATTGGAGAAATAGGGAATCCCTTTACCCTGGGGGCACACGTTTATCTTTGTGTCATTTTCCAAACCTGGGACCAGAATCGATGATGGGAATGATCAATGGAGGTGGAAATAGCTGGTCACTGAACACCTGTGCATTATGCAGGGGCCAGGTTAACAAAATTCTGATTGAAGTCAACTAATCTTTGACTTGGAGAGGGTAATGTGAGGTAATGTTCTCAGTGTGTGGTAAACATCAGGCTGGCCTGTGGCGTTTATTAAAAAATACAGACTTTTGGTCACCATCTCCCAGA
Source organism: Bison bison bison (assembly GCF_000754665.1). Taxonomy (NCBI): domain Eukaryota; kingdom Metazoa; phylum Chordata; class Mammalia; order Artiodactyla; family Bovidae; genus Bison; species Bison bison. The sequence goes on from NW_011494739.1 coordinate 6,198,753, forward strand.
GGGCTAGAGTGGGACCAGAAACATGTACTTGGAAGATGCATTTCAGATTAATTGTGATGGAGGGGGACTGAGGATCCCATTTGAGAAACGTGTGTCCTAGGATAGGGGGGCTTGTCTAAGGAAACAGCCATCACACTGAGGCCTGCAGAGGAGTCCCGGGAGGTGATGTGCATGTGATGATCCAGCATCACGGGAAAGCCTGGGTGACGAACACCAGTCAGAGGTCAGAGTGAAGGACCTAGACTTCTGTGTGAGGTTAAGAGGAGCTTTGCCCAAAGAGGGATCTGGGCTTTGACCTTGGAAGCCAG
>NW_011494739.1:6199160-6205916 GCF_000754665.1 Bison bison bison
CAGGCCTCTGAGACATCCTGCCCAATGGGAGTATACTTGTTTGCTGGACCTTTGACCACCAAACTGCCCCATGGTGTGATGCATGGTGGGGCCTTTGGGGTACACTGCATCAGCTCCTACCTCTGGGGGACTGGAGACTGGAAGTGTCAGCCTGAGCCTTCAGGAGGGATTGGGACTATAGTCAGCTGTGCAGACAGTCTGATCAGGGCTCAGCGAGGACTCTGGACACGGGCTGGGTGACCTTCCCCCCTTGGCTGTATTCTGGAGCATAGTTGTACGTCAAAGCTGGGGATGGTTATTGCGCAGAACCCCCCGGGGAGAAGACAGCCAGAGGTTTCCTGTGTGGGGCCTCCCAGACTTTGCTTCTCTCTCTTTGGCTGGTTCTCATTCCTATCCTTTTGCTACAATAAAACTGTAATTGTAAATATAGTCCTTTCCTGAGTTCTATGAGATGTTCCAGTCAGTTATCAAATGGGAGGAATTCTTGGGAAGCCCAGGACTTGCAGCAGGTGATCAGAGTGAGGGAGGCCCTTGGAACCTTGAACCTGAGCTGGCATCTGAAGTCATGGGCCAGCTTGTCAGTCTGAAGGTCCATGCCTCACCTGAAACTTGGCCAGCTCCCCTGCAATATGTGTCAGCTTGGACCAGCCTCAAAAACACAAGGTTGAGGGAAAAACAAGCTCCAAAAGTCAGTAGAGTGTGATACCATTTATGCCAATTAAAAAAAATAAAACAATGCCATGTACTTTTCATTACTTTATATGTACACATATACACAGAATCTGAACTTTAATACATTTACAAGCTTGTAAAGTGCATGGGCTTCCCTGGTGGTTCAAACAGTAAAGAATCTGCCTGCAATGAAAGAGACCAAGGTTTGATCCCTCTATCAGGAAGATCCCCTGGAGGAGGGCATGGCAACCCACTCCAAGATTCTTGCCTGGAGAATCCCATAGACAGAGGAGCCTGTCAAGCTACAGCCCACGGGTTGCAAAGAGTTGGACACCGCTGAATGACTAACACTTTCACTTTTCAAAGTGCATGAGTAAACGCATATACTATATAGTTTATATATACACACATATATTTTATCATGTTTATTTATATGCAAAGTATTGCAATATTGAATTGAAAGATGCACACCACTTCCATAATAGTGGCTGTGTCTGGGGCAGGATGAGAAAACCAGAGTGACAGACTGTTAATGTTTGTTGATTCTGGGTTATGATCATGGGATGCCAGTACTCTTACTCTGTACGTTTTCCTGTATTAAAAATGAATGCAGAAAAAAGAAATCAAGGCAAGGGAGACAGAGTGCTTTTAGTGCACTGTGAGGAGGCCTAGTGGGTGGATCCCAGAGGCAGGAGGAGAATTCTCTATCTGCCTGCCCTACACAAGAAGGGGTTTAGGAGTTGCCTGTCTTTGGAAGGTTGCCAGGGAGGGCACAGCTGTGGGACCCGGGGAATTCAGATTAAACTGCACCTGCCAACTCCCAGTGGGGGAGCTGTCCTAACTGGTGACCTGTCCATGGTCCTGGAGCCTTCTCCTGTGACTCACGGTGCACACTGGACTAAGGGGTCACCTGGCCACCTGGGGCCTTCGGGTCTGCCCCTAGCTGAGAGCACCTGCAGTCTCCTCTCCTGGGCCCTCTGCTTCCCTGCCTGCTGTCTGGCTCCTCCCATAACTGTGGTTTCTTGCCTCCTCTGTCTAATTATGCTCAGCAGTGGCACAAGTCAATAAAAATCCCATCTGGCTCTCACATCACAGAGACTGTATATGCCTTGAAAGTTCACTTGTGCTGAGCTGAGCACACGCTTCTAAATCACAGGTGCCACCAGAGTCAAGGTGACATGGCAGGAACAGGAAAAAACCAGCCACTGGAACCACAGCGCCAAGGGGCAGTATTTCACCCTTAGTCAGGAGAATGAAGGCTGCTTTCTGGTCATACAGGTGATCAGAGGGACTGAGGAAGCTTTACAGGTACCTGTGGAGACCCGTGTGTGTTGGGCCCTGTGGGCATTTCACCCAGAATATGTCACCAACCTGCAAATTGCACTTAGTGCCGTTTGATATATTTGGGGACCCGGTGAAATGGCACCAAGCATCACAGATTCACCATCTCAGCACCTACAGGCGTTTTGACAGCCGCCCCCCCGCCCTCCACCAAAAGAAACCCCACAGTGCTGCTGGGACAATGTCAAACCACAGGTGGACACTGCTCCTCCCCACTCCAGAGGGTCCTGGGACCCTTCTTGACACAATAAAAGTTTTCCAGGTGAGGGGGCATCTCAGGCTGGACAGCAGGGCTAGGGGAGCCTGGGTTTCCAGAGTGGACATGGACCGGATGCCCTGATGCACGTGAAGTGGGGAGCAGTCCCTGAGGATGGGGTGTGTGGTGAGCCCTGGGGGGTGAGAGACAGCGGCAGGTGGTGAGCTCCAAGGTCAGAGGATGTGGTCGTGTGAAGAGTGTGAGAGGCTGTTGAGTGTAAGGAAGAGCCGAGTGGACACTGGGTAGACTGAAAGGCCTTGGGAGGGATGGACGTCAGCCAGCGTGGACAGAGGTGTGGGCAGGAGAGGCAGCAGTGGGAAAGGAGGCTGGAGAGACAGGCAGTGGTATAGGGCTACAGACAGAGAGGGTTTGAATCTCATCGGGGGGGGGGTGGGAGGAGGAGGAGGGAGAGAGACAGAGGCAGGCAGAGACACACAGAGAACCAGAGAGGAGAGGAAGGGGAGAAAGACCTGGAGAGGAGAGAAGGATGGAGGGAAGATGGAGGCAAGAGGAAAGGAGGGTGGGCGAGGAGGAGGGAAAAAGGAAAGAGAGAAGAGGAAAGGAAGCATGAAGGGATGACGGTCAGCATGTCCAGGGCTGCAATGGCAGCTGCCCATCTTCCTGGTCACTGCCCTGTTGGCAACCACAAGTCTCCAGGAGCTGCAAGGTTCCAAGCCCTGGCCCCGGAAACCACTGGCTCATATCTGACTCCCATGTTCTCCCTTTGACACAATCTCTATTGCCTCCGACTTCCTGCTTCTGTGGCCCCAGCCTGGTTCCCCACCTCTGGCCCAGGACTGGATGTCTCCTTAGACTGTGCGTTCAGTGACTGAGCCTTGGTGTCTTCCAGTAGCTCAGGCCTGGGGGTCCCCTCCTGGGCCAGCCCTGCTCTTGCTCTGGCGGTGCCTCTGGCCCCTCCTGCCTGCCCCCAGGAGGGTGAGCAGTTGCTGACACGGTCCTGCAGGGGCCAACCTCAGGGGGCCTTGTTGCAGCCCTGTGTTCCGGGGCCCCAGAAATCAGCCATTTCAGTGGAGGGAATACATTTCTTGGCAACCAGAACTGGTGGACAGTGTCTGCCCGTGGGTTACATGCTGTAACCCACAGCCCACGTCAGGGCAGCTGCCTGTGAGAGTGAATGAAAGGCTTGTTCTAGTGACAAATGTGACCCCAGTCCCATGTCCCTTGCAGAATTCTAATTATGAACTTTGTCGATAATTCTAATAAAAACTTGTGATAATTAAATTAGAATCAGCCTATAGGTTTTTAACATGAAAGGAGAAACAATTTGCCGAGATAAGGCAATTTGGAAAAAAAAAAGAAACTGCTCGTACTATGTATTTATGAAGTAGAAATTCGTTTTCCCATCCAATTTTCCCTGGCTGTTTCATGTTGGGTAATAGGTCTCTCTGACAACAATAACAGGCTCTGATGGAAACGTGGGCACTCTCTTACCGTCAGGTTCTGTTTTAGAGCAGGCCAGTGATCACACATGGTCATTAGGGTCTGGAGGTCTCATTTGACCGACCCAGTCTAATTACAGTGGAAGCAGGTTTGCCAGGGAATTCCCTGGCTTCCCGCTTTTCTGGGGCTTCCCACCTTCCTGGGGTTTCCCAGGTGGCTCACTGGGTAAAGAATCTGCCTGCAGGAGACTCAGGAGACACAATTTCGATCCCTGGGTTGGGAAGATCCCCTGTAGGAGGGGACTGCAACCCACTCAATTATTCCTGCCTGGGAAATCCCATGGATAGAGAAGCCTGGCGGGCTACAGTCTATGGATCGCAAAGAGTTGACTGAAGTGACTTAGCGTGCATGAGATCAAGGTGAGGTAAAGAGAGGTGAAGGTGTGGTGCAGGTCTTGTCATGTCGTAAGCAGTTAGTGGTTAGCCGTCAGTGGTTAATAGATCTTTATTTCTTTGTCCTCTCTCTCCTGGCCTCACGTTTGTGCCTTGCACCCCACCTGTCATGCATGCCCTTGTGGAAAAGACCATGTCTCATATGGTCCAGAGCTTGGATAAGGTGCTTGGTGGGAGCTCAGTGAGGCCAGCAGGTTGGTGCGTCCACCCCGTTATCCGGCAGGCTGTCTCTCTTCTGTGCTGCCCCAGATCGTGAAGACTGGTTCTGACAGGGCCGCTCAGAGGAGTGCTCTGTGGTCAGCAGTGCACCCCATGGGGCTCCTCTCTAGCCGTGCTGACCCATGTCTGAGCTTCTGACTCTGACTGCCAGAGTCTCAGGAGTGGGTGAGCATCTGCCTGTTTTGCTCACCCCTCAGAAACAGCTTGGGCACAAATGGGCTCTCCTGCGAAGAATCATAAATTCATAATCACATTTAATTCCTCAACAACAAAGACACACATTTGTCTAAGGGCTAAATACTGAAAAATGCATAGAGCAAGGAGAAGGTCGTCAACAAAGATTTAACTTCAAGCCCCATGACTAATGATTTATTTAGGGTGTTGTGTGTTCTGGCTTGATCACAGCTGACCATGCTTGAAAACAGCCAGATTGTGTGGGAGGCACAGCAGGAGTCCACTGCGGGCAGCATGAGCCGCGCAGGGGGATGGGAAGCCCATGTTTGTGAGCCCAGGGATTTCAGCAGTTACGCCATCTCCCCGGACCTCAGTTTCCCCACTTGCACAAGAGGAGCTGAGCTTCCATGTGCAAAAGGACCAACGCCAAGTGTAGAGCCATTGCACCTTAGCTGCTGTCACTGTTGTCTGTGTATTTAGGAGTATGAATGGGGCTTCCCTGGTGGCTCAGCAGTAAAGAATCTTCCTGCAATGCAGAAGACACAGGAAATGTGAGTTTGATCCCTGGGTTGGAAAGATCTCCTGAAGGAGGTTATGGCAACCCTCTCCAGTATTCTTGCCTGGAGAATCCCATGGACAGAGGAACCTAGAGGGCTACTGTCACAAAGAGCTGGACACGACTGAAGTGCCTGAGTATACACACCCAGGAATACGAATGCAAATACAATTTGTTCTTCCTGAAAAAAATCGTATCTTAATTTTTTGTACTCTGAAGTGAGATAAATATTTTAATTGACTGATACAACATGTTCTGCATCTGACATCCTAATGTACGGTGAACACTTTTCCATTTATGAGTGGTCTTGAAAGAACCGGAGACTTTATTTTGGGAAAAGATACATCTCTGCCGCCAACAGACCTGTCATTCATTACTGCGGACTTAGTGGGCTTTCAGCTATTTGAATGTGTGTATCCAACACAATGTAGAGGAAGTTGTGTGACCTTGAATATCTGTGTTAGAACCACAGATCTCCACGAACATGAGCTCTTGCACAAAAGCTAAGAGCTTAAAGGGCACACGTAAGACCAGTTAATTTCAAGCTTGTACCTTCTCAGCTGGAGGAGTTTTACAGAGAGAAAAAAGGGGCCAGGGAGACAGTGAATTTGACGAGAGACCCCACAATCTGTGATGCAGACCCACTGCCTCTTCTTTCTGGCTATTTTAAGACAAATAGCTTGAAAAGTGTAAATATTGACTGAACTTGATCCAATAGTTATGCAAAGAAGATACAGCCCAGAAAATAAGAAGCAAAGAGAAAGCAGTCAGAGGTTTGCTGGTTGGTGGATGTTTGGTGTTTCCACCTACTGGTACCAAAGCCCAGAGCTGAGCATTACCCCTCGGTTTCTGCAGCCTCTTTGATCCTGGAGGAGCAGCAAGAAGCCCCTGGGTCTCAGTTTTCCTCCTCAGAGGAATAAGAAGCCACTGAAGGATTGTAGACAGAGGGGTGAGATGATGAGGTTGAATTTCGGAAAGCTTGTGTTGCCTGCTGTATGCAGAGGGGATTTTAACAGGACACGGATGCCAGTGAGAAGGTTCCGAGACTGGGAGGGCAGAAGTGATGGAGTGGTGTGATGAATGATGACAGATGGAAGTTCCCAGACTTCCTATTCTGTGGCTTTTCTGGCAGGCAGCTTTAGAGCTGGACTTTTAACCTGTTTCTCCCTTGAACAGAAAGGAAACCCCCCAGCCCATCACCTTCTTCCACTGGGAAATCCAGCAGGAAGGAGGGACCTCACCTTTGACACATGCAGCCGCAAAGGTTAAACAGCAGAGGCGATGCTTGGACCTGTGCCTTCATCCTTTAAAAATGGAAGTTTGAGAGGAAGGTTAACGTCAAATAGAACAATATTTGCTGTAAACGGTGAATGCCACAGATACGGAAAGACAACTTTTTTTATGTTGGCTCTTTCTTTGAACTTTGAAGGGCCCACTCTTTGGCTGGCTTCTTTCAAGCCATCCATCCTTTCACTGTCACCGCCACATCACAGATTAAAGCCCTCTGCACCAGCCTTTCTTAGCAGTGCTCCCCGCACAGGTTAGATGAAAGTTGATGCAAACAGCAGCATCATTTCCATGAGTTAAGAAGAGAAATTAACTGAACTCTGGGGCTCTGGGGAGAGCTGCCCTGATAAACAGGCCTGCCATGGAGATACAACTCATGGGGAGAGAATTGGGGTTCA
>NW_011494739.1:6206016-6213540 GCF_000754665.1 Bison bison bison
CTGTTTGGGGCAGAGCACATGGAGTCCTGGGCCAACCTTTCAAGGGCATGACATTGTCAATTTCTTAAGCTTATTTGTCACACTCTTATGGATGCCATAATTAGTTATTTAATTATGATGTGTAAAACAAGAAATTAGTGGGGATACAAATGATGAAATTTAATTATTTTGCCACCCCAAGGTGATGAACTTCCATGTCGACCCAATGTTGGGACTGGAACACAGGTTCCCATAAAACAACTCTTGGTGGGCAGGATTCAAGATGCGGGGAATAGTCATCACACCCTCTACATGTTGTGAGGGGCTGGAGGGAGACAACACGCCTGGTGCAGGACAGTGACTGTAACCAAGCACTCGAGAAGGTGCTGCGTTTAGGCTCCACTCCTCCTGCCCTCCTGGGACTCAGATCTGTCATTGGCTTCGTCACAGATGGGGAACTGGAGGTGGAGCATGCCAAGGAGCTTGTCAGGAGTGATACCTCTGGAAGGTGGTGGAGACGGGTCTCCAATCCAGGTCTCGCCTGTGGGATCACTCTCTGCTCTCCTGACATTATAGCTCGTCCAGGTCTGTGTGGAGGAGAGATGGTCATGGACACCAGAGTCAGGAGGCTCACAGCTAAACTGCACAAGTGCTCTCCCTCGGCCCACAGCCAGGGACGTGCCACACCCACAGCTCCCAAGTGTTCTGTATAAGCTACTCGCAGATGGCGTTCACTCCATTGTACACACAATTTAACAGTCTCATGCTTTTAAGATACTGCCATAGACTGTTTGTGTCCCCCAGATTCAAATGTTGAAGCCTCATCCCCACTGGGATGGTTGAAGGAGGTATACTTCCGGGAGGTGACGAGGTCCTGAGGGTTCAACCTCATGATGAGATTAGTGCCCTTGTTAAAGAGACCCCTCAGAGCTCCCACCATGCGAGGACACAATGGAAAGACAGCTTTCTATGAACAGAAAGTGGGTCTACAGCAAACACCAGATTTGCTCATGCCCTGATCTTGGACCTCTAGCCTCCAAAACTGTAAGAAATACATTCCTGTTGTTTGTAAACTACCCAGTGTGTGGTACAGTTATAGCAGCCTGATCTGATCAAGAGGAATACTGAGTTCTTTGAGAAAGCAACTTGCAGGTGTTTGGGACTGAACACCCAATCTATCTATGTGTCTATCTATATTTGAAATATATTTGTAACAGATTTGGATGATACTGCTTCTTACTGTTGTGCATGGAAATAGCCAAGTGAGATTAGAATAGTTTGTTGTGGCTGATATAACAGTCACCACAAATTTGATGGCTTAATGCAATCGCTACTTTTTCCCTCGCAGTTCTGGAGGTGGAGGTTCAAAACCAAGGTGTCCGCAGAGTCATGCTCCCTCTGATGCTCCAGGAAAGGGCCCTTCCTGCCTCTTCTGGCTTCTGGAGGCTCCAGATTCTGGCATCACTCTTTCTTGGCCTCATCTTCACATCACCTCCTATGAGTCTGCATCTTCTCTTCCATCTTCTATAAGGACACTCACCACTGAACGCAGGACCCACCCAGGTAATCCATGAAGAGTTCATCTTGAGACCCTTAGCATAACTACACCTGCAGAGACCCTTCCCCAAACAAGGTGATTTTCACAGGTTCCAGGATGTGAACATGTTTTGGGGGCTCACTGCTCAACCTTGGAATGACTGAGTGATCATTTATTCAAAGTACTTAGAAAAATGCCTGGCACCAATGAGAGGTCCAGGAGTGTTAGCTGTTGTTATCATGTTAATAATGACTGTTTCCTAGGGGAGGGACCCTCTGGCCCTTTGGTTAAACTGGACTGATGAGAAAGGAGAGCAGGCATAGGAGGTGAGGGAAGAGGGTATGCGGGCCCCATTCTCACCCAGCATCGCTGCCTGTGGGAGCTCCTTGCCTTGGACCCCACCATCCTTGGGAGAGCTTGTCTCTTGGCATCTGCTTCTTTGTTTGCTCATAGAAGATGTTCTAAAAGTGTCACATGCTTTCCCTCCTGTGGAGCTCAGCTCTGAAGCCCCCCAGCCAGAGCACTTGTGCCATCCCTAACCTCAGAGCTACCGGCCACCTGCCCTCATGGGAGTTGCAGGTAGAGCCCAGGCAGGTGAGTCCGCTGAGCTCCTCGTCCACGGCCTCTCTTGGAGCTGCTCTGAGCACTGAATGGATGGATATGATGTTTGTGAGGCTGTTTGAGCCCAGCTGAGTCTCCCTCTCCTCTGAGCCCTTACATTCCCTGAACTGACCAGGTGCAGAAAGCTTGGTTGCCGGAGGACCAGGATGGAAGGGCTGGGCTCCTGATTTACTGCTGGCGCTGTAAATCGGGCATTGGTCCTCAGCCACCTCATTCACCGCCTTCTCACCCAAGTCTCCCGCCCTCCTGACCTCAGCAACCCTGGAGTCTGCCTGCTTGAGCTGCCTCCCATCCCATTTGTTCACCACCTGCCCACCTCACACTAGGAGAATAGTACTGTCTTTAAACTGCTTACAGCCTGGCATATGAGATCGATTAGGGAAGAAGTGACCCCCTCACCTGCCTACATCAGCCAATTTCTAGTATCACGGACTCTTCAGGAAGACCCACCTCACGACTGCTCCCCACACTCACGTGCTTCCCCAGGCTGTGAGTTATACACTCGCCGAGTTGTTTCTAGTTCGCACGTCTGTTGGTTAGCCCCACTAGCTGATGCAATTATACCACGTAATTAACTAGTACACAAAACAATGCCATCTGAGTGCAAACAGGAAGAAGGCTGTTGTTTGTATGAAAACAGTTGAATTTTTGGAAAGACTCAAAAAAGGCAAGGTACTAAAATCTTCCCTTAAAATGTTTCTATGAGACAGCAAGAATGGATTGAAGGGAAAAAAAATTCACAATTCCAACAATGACTGAACCTGCTGTTGCTGCAGATTTCCTGTGAGTTCTCCTGTCTAGTTAAATAAACCGGAAATGACATCGTGGGTGTAGTGGCTGCAAAGCCCAAAATCTAAAAGCAAAGGGGAATTGTTTTCCCAAAAAGTCAGCAAATACATAATTGATCATATGTCTACATGTTTTATGTCCAAGTGTTTAAGGCATGTATCACGTTAATGATTTTCTACTTTGGGTGACTTTTAAAATTCACTGTTTGATCCTTCTGCTTTTGTCTGATAAGAAGATATCTGCTGAGTAGGTATCATGGTCAAGGGACCAGGTGCCCCATGGAGCCACGGGAGGCTCGGGTCACCCTGAGGTCCAGGTCTGTCTTCTGCAGTCTGGAGGCAACAATCGGAGCATCTCCCCCACGGGGCTGTTTGAGGACTGAACATGGCGTGGAAAGTTCGTGGTGGTGCCCGGCTCATCCCAAGCACCAAGCACCTGGATTTTAATTGCTGTTATTATTCAGAGAGGAGGAAGTGTTCAGAAAGAGTGTTTATTTACTCCTATAAGAAATTGTGTGTGTGTGTGTGTGCACACGCCTGCTCAGTCATGTCTGACTCTTCGCAATCCCATGGACTGCAGCCTGCCAGGTTCCTCTGTCCAGGGGACTCTCCAGGCAAGAATACTGGAGGGGGTTGCCAATTCCTTCTCTAGGGGATCTTCCGGACCCATGGACTGACCCCGCCTCTCTTATGTCTCCTGCATTGGCAGATGGGTTCTTTACTATTAGCGCCACCTGGAGAGATTTATATGTGTATATATCTGTATCTCTCTCTGTGTTCCTTAGAGGATAACTCCAGGAATGACTTTCCTTTCAGTCTGTTTTTAAAAATAATCCTGAAAACTCACTTCCTGAGAGAGAAAAAGGAAGTGCAGACAGAAGATGAAGTGTAAGCAGCAGTTACCTGCCTGTCAATCCTCAAAGTCCCTAGGATGACTGTCAGCGGGCCTCGTGGTTGAAAATGCCGTGTCCTGTGAGTGGAGGGGCCACCTGGACTCAGATAGAGCCTCCATGTGTTTAGCTTGCAGAACGTGTCTTACCTGGTGTCTAGTTAGAAGGCAGCATCTTTTAAAAGGTAAAATATAGCCCATGGAGATTATTTAACTTTTTTTTAAGCTCCTTCTATAATAAAAAAGAAACATATAGCATGGAAATGAGCGATTTATGGAAACACATAAAGGAACACATTTTCCCAGCAAGTCATTGAAATTTAATTTAGAGATATAGACCCAGATGATGGGATGCATTTTAAAGTTGCTTGTTTCTCCTCCTCTGGGTGACTTTGACTTGCCTTTGTGAGAGCACCTGAGTCTGGGAAACAACCTGCAGGATCTCCAGGATGGCCAGGCTCCCTGAGGACCAAGCGGGGATCACAGTTCAGTCAACAGGGAGGGCCCCTCATAGGACCACAGGCCCAGAAGTCCACCCTGGCATTGAAAGGTACAGGAAGTGGGGTCTTCTTCTTTTCCTTTATTTCCACATCACTTGATACCATTGGAAAATCATTCAACAGACATTCATTCAAAACTGTTAGCTAAGTATGGTCATCCCTCAGGGGTCTTGCTCCCTGAGGATTCCCAAATCTGAGGATGCTCATGTCCTTTATATAAAAAGATTTAGTATTTGCATGTAACCTCCACACATTCTCTCATATACCTTAAATCATCTCTGATGACTTACAATACCTAAAACCATGTAAATACTTGTAAGAACAATCTAAATGCCATGAAAATACAGTTGACCATTGAACAAAATGCTGTTGAGCTGTGTGGGTCCATGTGTATTCAGATGCTTTTCAATAATGCACAATCTGCCCTCTGTACTTGGGGAATACACATCTCGTCTGTGGATTCAATCAGCCTCAGGTGGAAACCTCCATCCTCAGTTGAATCTGTGGTTGGAAACCCGAGTATACTGAGGGGTGACTCGTTGCGAGAGTTCGGCAAATTCAAGCTTTGCTTTTTTGAACCTTCTGTAATTATTTTTTCCCAAATATTTTCGAACCACCTTTGGTTGAATCCTCAGATGTGGAACCTGTAGGTACAGGGCTTCCCTGGTGGCTCACTGGTAAAGAGTCTGCCTGCAATGCAGGAGACCCAGGTTCAATTCCTGGATTGGGAAGATCCCCTGGAGAAGGAAATGGCAACCCTCTCCAGTATTCTTGCCTGGGAAATCTCATGGAGAGAGGAGCCTGGTGGGCTATGGTCCGTGGGGTCACATACATTTGGACAAGACCTGGTGATTAACGACAGCAAAGCTCTTACTAGTTTCATGGTTCCCAGAGTGGAGCTGCAGACTTTGTTTCTTATCTCATGTGATCCTCCTTGTACCCTGTGGGGAGGGTGTCTTTACTCCCCTTGGACAGATGAGGAAACAGGCATGAAGAGATGAAAAACTTACCCATGTCCTCAGAGTTGGTTGTCAGGGTGTGGGGTTTTATTCTACCCACCCGGGCTCCCACAGTTCATCAATTTCATCTCCTGATGGTCATTCCCTCTGCATCATCACTTCCCTTCTTACCTCCCTTGGATTCCACAGTATTTCACAGAATCTTGCCCTTACATGCACTCTCAGCTGTTTCCCTTTCTCTTGGCTGCATTCACATGGCAAAGCCCAGCTAGGCGAAACCCAGCTCGTCTCTTCTTGCTGTGCCCAGGCAGGTGAATGTGTCTAAACAAACAAAATACAAACGAATAGACACCACCACTTGGTCCATGCTCTGTATTTATTCTTTAAATGCAGGACCACAGATGTCTTTCTTTCTGTCCATCAGTCCTGTATTCTTTCTGTGGTCTGCCCACTCACCCACTCTCCGTGGTAACTGCTTCACACCTTTTCTGCTTCTCAAGTTGCCCACACCTCCTTCACTGTATCCATTCCCAGCTCTTGACCTTGTTCCCTATTTCACTCAGAAAACAGAAACACTCCAAGGAAACTTCTTGTACTTCCCCATTGCCATGCACATCCACCAGAACCCTCTGGTCTCCAGCCTCAGCCTTTCTCCTGCCACTGCCAACCTCCCCATCTGTCCACGAGAGCCAGCCCTTCTCACCTTCTCACACGTGGCTCTCCAGCAGCTTCCCTTTTACGTTATTCAGCATCACATTTCCTCCACCCAAGCAAATATGTTAATACATGTTCTCTCTCAGACAAATACCAGAAAGCCCTTCCCCTTTAGTCACTGTCCTATTTCTCTACACCCCTTTACAAAAAATGCATGGAAACAATGTCAGTTTTCATTACCTCTGTTTTCTCCCCTCCCAGCTCCTCAGGGGCCCCTGAGATCATGCTTTCATTCCCACCCCTCCATGTAAATGGGTTTCGTCACCATCTTCATGATCTATACACTGCTAAAGCTAGGGAACTACTCTCAGTTGCATCGGGCATTACATATTACTTTCTCCTTGAAACCTCTCTTGACTTGGCTCTGGGGACATTATTTCCTCTTAGTTTTCTTCTAGCTCTATGGCTAGTTCTTCTAAGATGTTTCTTTTTTGTCATCAGCTCCTTGTCATCTCCCAGACGTCTAAATATTAGAATGAACTGGTACTCTGTCTGTGGGCCTCTCCTCTACCTGCAGCAAACATCAGCCTTGCAGCAGAGTTTTGTTCAGGATGAAGGTCTGTGGATTGTTGCACCAGGGAACTTACGGATGTATCAAGATGATGTCTGGGTTCCTTTATGTTTAGTCTGGTCAGACTCATGTGTGACGTTCATGTGTCTCATTTCCTTTGAGTCTGTGCATTAAGCCAGAGGGCCAGGTGATTGGTTATTGATTGTTTCATTCATTTAGCCATATTAATTGAGCATTTACTGTGTACCAGGCTCTGGGCTAGCCATTGAGGGTGGACCAGACTGGCTTCTGGCATGCAATGGATTCACCCGTACTGAGAGTTTCCCAATACCATGTCTCCGGAACAATCCTTCTGGTGCTGTGTCTTGTTGTCCCTCTTCACAAAGGTCCCTGCAGGGCTTCCCTCTGCAGCCACCCCCACGTGTGCCTCATTCCTGCGAGGGGGTGGGGAGGTTTGAAAGCACCAGAGATATCTGATCAGAACAACCGAAACACACACACGTCTTTGAGCACTGCTGTTTCTGCTCTCCATTTTGATGGTGACAAATATGAACCATTGTTAAATCCATGTTGATGGCATAACTGTTCACAGCTGAATGGAGAATGTGGCTGAAAATGACAACTTTTGTCATGGGGCTGCCTAGTGTTATTTAAAACCGCCACATTATCCAGGAAAGAAGGAAGAAAGAGCCAATCCATGGCCAAAATCATTCCTAAAATGGTCTAGTCTTTTGTATCCATTATTCAGCCCTTCAAAAGTACACCACTTCCCTGGAGAGAAAGCATATTGACATAGTTCCCAGTCTCTCCACCCAAACAGTGTTCCCATGCGGAGGAGGAGGGTGTGATGCACCTGCTCGCTTGCATGCTTAGTCACTTAGTTTCATCCAGCTCTTTGCGACCCCTTGGACTGTAGCCCACCAAGTTCCTCTGTTCAAGGCATTCTCCAGGCAAGAACACTGGAGTGAATTGCCATTTCCTTCTCCAGGGGATTTTCCTGACCCAGGGACGGAACCCAGGTCTCCC
>NW_011494739.1:6213640-6220547 GCF_000754665.1 Bison bison bison
CCCCCTTGGTATCCTTACATTTGTTCTCTATGTCTGGGTCTCTGTTTCTGCTTTGCAAATAAATTCATTTGTTCTGATTTTTCTTGATTGCACTTATAAGTGGTATTATACAATATTTTAAACATAAACTTTTGCTAAAAGTTCTCAGGAATCTTGTACCCCAGTCCTGGTGGGCCATATTTTGGATGTACTGGTCCTGAGACTCAGAGTCTTTCCTCCCCCTGAACCTGACTTTCAGCAGTGATCATCTGCATTTCTGTGAATCTTACCATGCTGCCTCTTATTAAATTAATTTCCTTCTCCAGGGGATTTTCCTGACCCAGGGACGGAACCCAGGTCTCCCGCATTGCAGGCAGATTCTTTACTGTCCGAGCCACAAGGGAAGCCCTACATACACTGCAATTAAGTCTAATTATATTGAAAACTAACAGCCAGGTTTCTCTGTCCCTGCAGTTTCCAGAGTGTGAAGAGAGAAGGAACAAACAGACCCCCAAATAGTGACAGAGCCTTGATGATGAGAATGTGAATGCGCCCTGTCTCAGGTTCTCACCCTTCCCTTTTCTGTTAGGCCAGGGATGGGGGACGGTCTCTGCAGAGAATGGCCACACATGGTGGTTCTGGCCCCTCCACCCACTGCCCTTAGTAAAAGGTGCTGCTGGGTGTCACCCTGCCTCTCTGCTTGGTTCTGCTTGCCTTGAAACACATTTTTGGAGGAAATGACCTGGAGAGTCGCCAGGTTCCTCATCCTCTTTCTCTTCAGTAACTTTCTTGAGTTCCCCCTCCAGAATAAACAGTAGGGGGAATTCATTCCAGATAAAAATTGCACGGAAAAAAACCAAAAGACCAAAACCAAATGGGAGTTGAAAATAAATAACATTGTGTTGCTTGATAAATGCATTTGCAGCCGCAGCAGAGACTCCCACCTAAGGAGATATAATTATGAATCTGACCTGGTGAAACCGATGCAACGGTCTGCACAGAAAAATGAATAGTCTAAGCAGGGCCTGGGGTGGGTTATTTCCATATATTTGTCCTGGAAAAGTTAATCAAAGTGAAGCAGAGATGGAGGAGTCAGTTATTCTGATAGTATTAAAAAATTAAATTCCTCTTAGCCCTTTGCAATCTAGTCACATCTCTCTTTCTGTTTCCGCTTCTCCACTGACTCTATGCCTACATGTGTATTTTCTTTGTGAAATGTATGTCACTCTTTACTTTGTATAAAGGGCCATACAGTTTTCTTTGGGAAAGTGCAGAAGCAGGAAAGGTGATGGCAGGGGAAGAGCCAGTGACTTCTCACATCCTCAGCCTCCATCCTTAGGGATGCCTGAGAGGCACCATGGGTACCATTTTACCTGAACTAGGCATGGGCGAGGGTGTGGCTCCTGTGGTTTTAGCTGGTGTGTGTTTGCCTGGTGCATGTCTCCAGGATGGTTAAGAGCATCTACGTGTGAGTTCCTGAGAGCAGTGAAGGGACAGGTCAGGTTTCACGAATCCTCCTGCTCTCCTTGCCCTGAGCAGAGCACAGGGTGGTGACAGCGCTGTTCCTGATCCCACCTTCCAGGCCCAAGGACAAGGGCTCAGTGGTGCTGCTCCGAGGTCGGTGAGCAGGCGGAGCCCCCTTTGCAGGTTGAGGTGGGAAAAGGGGTTCAGGGCTGAGAACTCAGATGCCCCTGGTTGTTACTGGAAGAGCTGGTGCAGGGCTCTGCCTGGCCCCGGGCTGTCTCCCCCAGCACGGGGCAGTGGGCTTGCCAGGCCAGCTCTGACCACCACAGGGGGAGACTAGGGCTTCCTATGTACCCAGTTGCTATAGTATCAGGAGTCAGCAGGGCCTCTATCCCATGCAGGACCCTGGTTCTGGTGGCAGGTCCTCTTCCCCTGCCCCCGCGCCCCCACCCCCACGCACTGGGTCCCAGATGGTTCACAGTGGAAGCGTCTTCCCAACCTCGGCCATTGCCTTCCTTCCTCGGTGGTTTTGGTGGGATATACTTGGCACCACACTCCACCTTCATGATTTTGCCATTTCTAAGTCACTTCTATTATTATTCACTTATTTTCTCCTGAGGTGACTTTATATACTTTATTTGTGAGAGCAGTTTAGATTCACAGCAAAAGTGAGAGGGAGGTACAGAGGCTTTCCATAGACTCAGAGTTCCCACCCCACAGCCTCCCCCATTATCTGCATCCCCTCCAAACAGTGTACTTGTTATCACAGCTGAACCTCCATCGACATGTCATCATCACCCAAACTCCATAGCTGACCTGAGGGCTCTCTCTTGATGTTGTACATTCTCTGGGTCTGGGACAAATATATGACAACATATATCCATCATTATTCTGTCATACAGAGTATTTTCACTGCCCTAACAATCCTGTGTTTCATCTGTCCATCTCTTGTCCTTCCCCCAAACCCCAGCAACCAATGAACTTTTTTACTGCCTCCATAATTCTTTCCTTCCCCAGAATGTCTGATCAGGGCAATCAACTTGATTTCTTTCACTTAGAAATATACATTTAAGCTAACTTAGTTAACTTTTAAACTGAAATAAATGTATTTTTGAGGGAACCAGGACTATAGATGGAAGGAAAACTTGTACCATTTGTATTAATAGGAGATAACAGAAAAAATGGATACAATATAAAGTGAATATATTTTAGCTAAATGTCATTAATTATCAAAGAATCAGAGCCCAAGATCTGTTTCTTTTATTGAAAAGATAAATGGGTAAATTGAGGTGTCAAAGACCCACTATCATGAAATAGAGATATTCTTCTTTATCAGAAGAATTGAGAAATAATTAAAAAGGAACAATACACATTGCTGTGTATATCAAATAAGTTGATGCCAGTACGATAGTGGCAGTGAGTTCACATTTGTAATTAATTTCTCATTTAATTTTACTCTGTGAGAAGTTTGAGGGCAGAGAGAGAACGGGGACACAGAGGATGAGATGGTTGGATGGCATCACCCATTCAATGGACATGAGTTTGAGTAAGCTCTGGGAGATAGTGAAGGACAGGGAAGCCTGTCATGCTGCAGTCCATGGGATCACAGAGTTGGACACAACTTAGCAACCGAACAATGACAATTTCTAGATTAAAGATGAAGAAATTGAGGCTCAGAGAGGTTAAATAATGTGCCAGATTGAGAAGGCGATGGAGCCAGGATCTGAATCTGGGCTTTGGACCTCAGATCTCACATTCGTGAATGCTGTGTTCTGTCTGGATGGGAGAGGGTGTGGTTTGTGTAAAGGCTTCCAGCTCCTGGCATCAGACTTATATGTGGGGTATACTGTATTTGCCTCACCAGGGTTTTGATCAAGAGAGAAATTTTCTTCTCTGACACTGTCTTATTCCCGAAGATCTCAGAGCAATCCGCTAGAGGTCCAGGGTGCTCTCTCTTCTCACTTTGGAATCAGCTGTCAACCATGCTGCGTGAGTGGTGCCTGCCCTGCTGATATTGTAGGTCTCATCAGGAGAAGCTCCTCCCTTCGTAAGCATCTTCCTTTCTCAAGTGCCTTTGGCAGGGAATCATAAAGCAACACACAGCTGCCTTCCTGCACAAAGCACTACTTCCCAGCCCAAGGGTGTCTGTCTCCCTTAATGCCTGATGCCTGGACAGATTAGGACCCAGGCTTGGAGTCAGTTTATCAGAGAGGATCTCCAGTAGCCCCAAGGAAACTTTTTAACTACTCAGTGACGAAGGATAGGAAGGGGTGAGTAGAATGCTTGTCCTGCAGTTGGACAGTTTTCTGACCAGTAACCTGGGGAAGTGACCTGCTGTGCTCACCAGACAGATAAGAGCTGTAAGCCCGTCACCTGTGAGCATCTGACAGGGGTTATTATGTGTGCAGATTTTATGCATGAAATTCAAACATGGAAGGAGGTGCCCCCTAACTTTTATGACCTGCAGATAAGTTATATGCTGAGTTATGCATCTGACTAATGTTCTGGCAGGTCTGGGTTTTCTGAGTTGACCATGTCTTCGATTTTGAGCAGGAAAATTGATGTTGCTGCAGGTTCTTGTTCTGAACCCTCCTTTCTTCCCTTCTTCCATCCCTGCTTTCACTCAACAAATATTATTAGTGAGGCTAGTATGTACCAGTCACTGTGCCTTGTGTAAGAGTTATCCTGCCTGTGCATACCTGGGCAGGCTACTTGTTCCACCCAGCCTCAGGGGAAGTAGAGATAATGAAGGTACTCACCTTCCAGGCTGTGGTTGTGATGATTGGATGTGCATATATTTCAGGATAGGTACAGTTACAGGGAGATGGGGAGTGGGCATGCTGAGGTCTTTTTCCTCCCCATAATGGGGCTGTGTGGGAGGGAAAGATGGAAATGGGACCCATGTGGAGAACTGACTGGTGGAGGTCGTTGTTGTTCCATCATGGTCATGTCTGACTCTTTGTGACCCCATGGGCTGCAGCATGCCAGGCTTCCCTGTCCTTCACTATCTCCTGGAGTTTGCTCAGACTCCTGTCCAATGAGCCGGTGATGCCATCCAACCATCTCATCCTCTGTCACCCCCTTCTCCTCCTGCTCTCAATCTTTCCCAGCATCAGGGTCTTTTCCAATGAGTGGGCTCTTCACATCAGGTGGCCAAAGTATTGGAGCTTCAGCTTTAACATCAGTCCTTCCAGCAAATATTCAGGGTTTATTTCCTTTAGGTTGAATGATTTGATCTCCTTGGTGTCCAAGGGACTCTCAAGAGTCTATTCCAGCACCATAGTTCAAAAGCATCAAAAAGAAGACTTTTACACTAATGAACAAGGTTAAAGATGTTTAATCCACACTGGCAGGAAGGAGAAGGGAAGGGCAGAGACCCCAGTCACATTCCTGCTCTTCTGGACCCAGCGGCTGCAGCACTCTCCATGTGACAGGGAGGCACTGGGTCTTCCACCAGCCACTGGAGCAGCAGGACCTCTCTCTTCCCCATGTCTCTATCAGCTCTCGGTGCTATTACTCCATCAAACTATCACCATTTTGATGAGTGTCAAGCAATAGCTCATGTGACTTTAATTTGCATTTTCTGATGACTAGTGAGTTGGAGCGGAGAAAGCAATGGCACCCCACTCCAGTACTCTTGCCTGGAAAATCCCATGGATGGAGGAGCCTGGTAGGCTGTAGTCCATGGGGTCGCAAAGAGTCGGACACGACCGAGCGACTTCACTTTCACTTTTCACTTTCATGCATTGGAGAAGGAAATGGCAACCCACTCTAGTGTTCTTGCCTGGAGAATCCCAGGGACAGGGGAGCCTGGTGGGCTGCCATCTATGGGGTCACACAGAGTCAGACATGACTGAAGTGACTTAGAAGCATCAGCAGTGAGTTTGAGAATTTTTTTCATATGTTTGTTGGCCATTGGGCTATACTCTTGAGAATGACCTATTCAAATCATTTTTGTTCATTTCCTGACTATCAGGTTAGTTTGTACTTGCTTGGACTTGTTTGAAAAGTCCTTCTTGTCATTTCTGTAAGAGGTCTGTGTCTGTTTTAACTATTAACCCGTGACCTGTCATCTGTGTTGCAAACGTATGTATTTCTTTTTGGCCATGCTGGGTCTTCTTTGCTGCATGGGCTGTTTCTCTAGTTGCAGTGATGCAGAGCTACTCTCTGGTTGTGGTGTGTGGGCTTCTCACTGTGGTGGATTCTCCTGTAGAGCAAGGGCTTAGGGTGCAGGGGCTTCCACAGTCGTGGCTCCCACACTCTAGAGCATGGACTTAGTAGCTGCGATGCCCGGGCTTAGTTGCTTCGAAGCACGTGGGATCCCCCAGATCAGGGATCAAACCTGTGCCTCCAGCATTGGCAGGCGGACTCTTCACCACTGAGCCATCAGGGAAGCCCCACAAATACTTATATTTTACAAACCCTTCATTTATCTATTGACATTTTTGTGGAGACATTTTCAGCTCAGTTCAGTCACTCAGTCGTGTCCGACTCTTTGCAACCTCATAAAACGCAGCATACCAGGCCTCCCTGTCCATCACCAACTCCCAGAATCCACCCAAACCCATGTCCATTGAGTCGGTGATGCCATCCAACCATCTTATCCTCTGTCATCGCCTTCTCCTCCTGCTCTCAATCTTTCCCAGCATCAGAGTCTTTTCAAATGAGTCAGCTCTTCACATCAGGTGGCCAAAGTATTGGAGTTTCAGCTTTAGCATCAGTCCTTCCAATGAACACCCAGGACCGATCTCCTTTAGAATAGACTGTTTGGATCTCCTTGCAGTCCAAGGGACTCTCAAGAGTCTTCTCCAACACCATAGTTCAAATGCATCAATTCTTCAGCGCTTAGCTTTCTTTATAGTCCAACTCTCACTCCATACATGACCACTGGAAAAACCATAGCCTTGACTAGATGGACCTTTGTTGGTTAAGTAATGTCTCTGTTTTTTAATATGCTGTCTAGGTTGGTCGTAACTTTCCTTCCAAGGAGTAAGTGTCTTTTAATTTCATGGCTACAGTCTTCATCTGCAGTGATTTTGGAGCCCAGAAAAATAAAGTCAGCCACTGTTTCCATTGTTTCCCTATCTATTTGCCATGAAGTGATGGAACCAGATGCCATGATCTTAGCTTTTGAATGTTGAGCTTTAAGCCAACTTTTTCAGTCTCCTCTTTCACTTTCATCAAGAGGCTCTTTAGTTTTTCTTCACTTTTTCCAGAAGGGTGGTGTCATCTGCATATCTGAGGTTATTGATATTTCTCCCAGCAATCTTGATTCCAGCTTGTGCTTCTTCCAGCCCAGCATTTCTCATGATGTACTCTGCATATAAGTTAAATAAGCAGGGTGACAATATACAGCCTTGACGTACTCCTTTTCCTATTTGGAACCAGTCTATTGTTCCATGTCCAGTTCTAACTGTTGCTTCCTGACCTGCATACAGGTTTCTCAAGAGGCAGGTCTGTTGCT